>NC_080694.1:31932905-32232905 GCF_030445035.2 Dasypus novemcinctus | reverse complement strand
TAGCCTACTGAATTTTTTTTTTCATGTTTTCAATACTTGCCCATAATTCTGCATACCTCAGCCAGATTACCTTTCCTCAAGCACCAGTTTTACCCTGTTCCTTGATGGCTATAAAGCAGACATTGCCCAGGATATTGGCTTGAACCCTCAGGTGGACATCTAAGTCCTACATGACCACCATTCAAATGTTTACTGAGTACCTATTATATACCAGAGACTGTGTTAGCTATAGCTGCCAGTGTCCTTAACCCACTTCCATCTTGTAGACTTTCTGCTTAGAGGAGCCCAAGCCCTCCTCTTGGATTGTCCTGACTCTTAAATCTTGCCCTTCTTCAAGCCTGAATTGAGAGACCCCCTCTTTAACCCCTATTCTGACACTGCTCTTCCTTCCCTCCATCTTCCCATTATTTGGTGCCTACCATTTACTTATGCCTTCACCTCCTACACATAAGTATTGCTGTTAAGTTGTGCCTTTTAGTTAGCTAGGTTATAGCCCAAGCTGCTGTAAGGAAAGACCCCAAGCATAGTGACTGCAGTAACATGAAGTGTATTTCTTCCTGATGGTCAAGGGTGAGTGGCCTAGGGTTGGCGGGTGACTCTGCCCACCTCAACATGTCTTTGAGGAGTGTTATTCCTAACCAATGGGAAGGGGAAGAGAGAATCCAGGGAGCAGCTTCATCTTCAGAGTGACTTTGCAACTGTTTTACACTCACTTCTCCTGGTGCCCTGCCCTCCATTCAGCCCTACGGTAATACCTGGTTTCAAAGGAAGCTGACCACAGGGTTTTCAGCTGGGAGTCTTGTACCTGCTGAGAACTCAAGGTTTTCAGAGAAGAAGAGAGCTTTTTGGGGGGAGGCAAGATATTATTTCTGTTATAATATCTATTTAAAAGTTGTCTCTTCACCTGGAATCTAAGACTCTCAACCACAGAAATCTTTCTTTGTCTTTTTATAGAAGCTTCACACATAGGCTGCTAAAGTATTCTATTGACTGATACTAACCATGCTTCTTTTTTTTTTTTTTTTTTGAAAAGGAAAAATGATTTATTGATGGCTAGCCAGATTCGGGAGCTTTCTGTTTCAAACCCGAGCCCAACCACTCATTCTTACATCATATGGTTTGAGTGAGTAGACATTCAGTTCTTATTTAAATTAAGCTAGAGTTTGTATTTCTTTTTTTTTTAAGATTTATTTATTTATTATTTATTTCTCTACCCCACCTCCCCAGTTGTCTGCTCTCTGTGTCCATTCACTATGTGTTCTTCTGTGACCGCTTCTATCCTTTATCAGCAGCACTGGGAATCTGTGTTTCTTTTTGTTGCGTCATCTTGTTGTGTCAGCTCTCCGTGTGTTCAGTGCCATTCCTGGGCAGGCTGCACTTTCCCGCTGGGAGGCTCTCCTTATGGGGTGCACTCCTTGCGCGTGGGGCTCCCCTACATGGGGGACACCCCTGCGTGGCATGGTACTCCTTGCGCACATCAATTCTGCGCATTAGCCAGCTCCACAGGGGTCAAAGAGGTCCAGGGTTTGAACCGCAGACCTCCCATGTGGTAAGCGGATGCCCTATCCATTGGGCCAAGTCCACTTCCCTGCATTTCTTAATATTTATTCTGCTGTGAGTCAGCCACAGGGTCTGTTTTGGCCCAATGCATTAGAATATTAATGTGTACCTTGAATATGTCTTGGTTTTCCTCTTCTTAAATAGATGTCCATTTTGTGGGTGAGTGGCATGCTTGTCTTTCCATGAGATGCCTCCTCTCCACACCTTCTTTTTATCCAGTCTGACCACTATTTTCCAGGCTCATGCTACAGCCTTCAAATACTCTGTATAAAAAGAAGGATTTCTAGATTGTAAAAGGAATCTAGGTGCTTTTACTATTCTTATATAAAGGAACAAACTCTCTGGGATGAGTTAGGTACCAATTGCTTTCAGCATCGCCGTCCTGAACTGGATGAAATTATAATGTGGTGGCATTGCTCTATGGGACACGGGCATTGCAATCCTTCTAGGCCACAGGCAAACGTCTTCGACATGACCTTTGGAACAGTTCTGATATTAGATCTCTATCTGCCTTTTGTGTTCTGCTTGTGCTGTGCCTGAATCTGGGACAAGGAAGCAAGGAAAACACTGGAGGGGAAGCACAGCTGTGTCCTTGACCAGGGAGGAAGACTCAGGAGTAAAATCTCACTTTGCTGTTGAGGCTGGCTGAGTCAGCATTAGGAAAGACGTACCCACAGGTCCTCCCAGGGACCCTCTGTACCTAGAGGGGTCCCGTTGTGCAGCACCCCAGAAGTGGTGCTGGGTCACCCACCTGCATCCTCATAACCCCAACACCTGGGGGCCCTTGCCATCAGGGTTGTTGGTGATTTAATATGATCTGGGTGTGTGTGAGCATACACTGTGTGTGGGTGTGTAGCTGTGGTGCTCCCCTGCCTGGTCCAGTGGGGTCATGAGTTTCTGTGGCTCCTCCTCCTCATTGGCAGGCTCCTTAGACACCCCACATCTTCTATTCCCAGAGCCAGGCTTTAGACACAGCACTCTGGCTCAGATCTAAGAGGATTCTTTTGATATGAAAACTTTCTCTTCTTTAAAAAAAAATGATAGCCCAAATTTTAAGATGCCATTATCTTTCATTAAAATCTCTGTAAAGATGATTCAACTCTGGTTGTTATTGTCTTGAACCAATTAAACCAAAATCATCCCTCTATTACATTTCTCGCATTTTTCCTTACAGAGATTATTTACTCTCATCGAGCTGTCTGGCTACTTAGGGTATGAAACTTATAATTATGACTTTGCCAAAGGGAAGAACTGAAAGAAAAGTTTCTGCGTAGGATTGAGAAAAAATGATCACTTGGCAAAGTCTGATTATTAAGAGATACCCTTTTTGGCCCAAATGTTGACTACGAACCCCAGGAGACCAACCGATAGCTGTCTGCCCCCTCCGCTTACCACATCTCATCCGCGCACGCCCAGACCCCGTTGTGAGCTCTCTGAAGCCTGGGCCTTGATCACCTTTATATTTTTAATACCAGGACTCAACCCAGAGGCTAGCCCATCATTGGTGCTCAGAGCTGAGATGTTGGCTTACACTTCAGGGTGATAGTAGGGTTTTGTCATTATTCTTAGTAGACTTATTAATTTATTATTATTCATATTTTCATAACCCATCATGTGGGCCATCTACATAATCATTACATAACCATAATCTACATAATCATTGAGCTGATTTGTCCTAAGAGCAGGTTGTTTTTTTTTTCCTCCCAGAGAGCCTTGTGAGATTCTAGAGGATCAGCAGTTCTCACGTGTGAAAGCAGGGCCTAATTCCACATCTGTTTCTGATTCTGGTGAGTCACAGAAGGCCAGGCCAGGTCCCATCTGTAAAAATGGAGAGCCTTGTGAAAACGCCTCAGGGCTGGCTCGTAAGGTGTCTGGGGGAGGGCTCAGCAATTGGTGATTTAATCAAAATCCACATGTCCTGTTGGACATCTGTTTGTCCTCACAGGGGCTTATTCTGATTTTCCCCACTTCAGTCACTGGAAAACAATCTGAACCTAAAGCTGCAAATTTGAGACAGGAAGAATACAACAAAGGGAGGGATACACTCTTTATGCCATCCTTCTTGGTAGCAGCATTTGCACTCCATTCATTCATGGCTTTGGGTTCATTGTACGATACATTATGGCCTAGAGTAACACTAGGTAAAAAAAAAAAAAGGGGGGGGGGAGCAATTGATTAGAAGTAGATTTTTTAAAGTGTTGAGTAAAAGTAAAGATAATTATGAGTGTAGAGAAATCATGAATGACTGAAGTCTAGCAAGCAACATTCTTAATGATTTTCCTTTTGTTGGGCAATTAGGTAGTTTCCAATGTTTTGCTGCAATCAACGATGCTGCACTGAACAGCCTGAGGCATAGTTCTTTGCTTACATGTGTGAGTATTTTTTTAGGATGGATTCCTAGATGTAAGATTTTGAAGTTAAAAGTCAGTATTATAAATAGTAGCCTGGTTCAGTCTCCATAACAGTGAAATCTTGGAAAAATTTGTCTCTTGGTTTCTCTGTGCTTTTATTGATGAAAAATTTTTTTAAAAATTCCTTAATTCATAGGATTAAGAAAAAAGGTAGATCAATGGGACATATCCCAAAGATCATCGAGTGCTTCAAGTTTCTTCTTGATTATGTTCTGATGTAGCACTACCACCAGGTACACTCCTGTCAAAGGAAAGATGCTTTGAGAGCACCTGACACAGGTCATGCTTGTGAACCATCTACTTCCTCTGACCCACATTCTCAGAGGAGTTGGAGTGGAAAATTTGGGTCATGGGGCAACCCGGGGCAAGTAGAGTGAAGCCAAGCATCTGCCAAATGGATGGAACCATATACAAGATTGATTCCCCAGGAGCAGCCACACAAGTACTCCAGCCACACATTGTGCTCAAGGGACACCTGCATTTTGGTCCTAATTCATTACACGGGTCATCTTTGGGTGACACCAAATGAGAGGCTCAAATGATATTCAGAACAGACATCCAGGGAATGATGGACAGTTGATACCTAAAAACTGGATAGGGAGCTTAAAAGTTTTAATTGCTTAAGTCCAAACTGGTTTTTGAACTTTCAGATGAAGCCTATAAGAAACCAGAAGTGGCAGCTGGAGTTGACTGAAAGGGAAGAAATAGGCATGGACCAACAATGCAACCTGCTAGCCAAGGATAGGATGGCATTAAATTGCTCATCTGTTTGATACTTCGAGCTAGTCCATGAGTGTGGCCTTATTACATGAAGAGCTCCAGCTGAGCTGACCTGCCATGGACATCTCATGTCACAGAGACAACTGACTGTTCCCCAACATCTGTTATCCAATTTTCCCCTTTTTAATCTTCAGGTTGGTTGTTGGGCACATGGCCACCCAATTCCAGACTACATTTTCTTGTTTACCTTGCAGTTAGAGGTGACCAACTTTGATTCCATGAGATGAGTAGAAGTGATGCCACATTAGGAACATATTTTTTCAAAAATACCTATTAAAGACTCTTTCTTGTTCATTGAGAGACAGTGATGTTTGGCGCAAACTTGTAAGGCTCGTGCTGTGGGTAGTCTACCTTCTTGGACTATTTATCCCATACTGGTACTGAAGAGAGAAATAAACTGTATCTTATTTTAGAGATCTTTGTTACAGCAGCTCAAGTACCTAACTAATACTGTGACATAACTACTAACTTGGCACAAAGATCTACTCAGCATTAGTAAGCTGTGTGTAAGTGAAGCTTCCCCAGTACCCTTTGAAGCACTCTTCTGCACAACAATTCTAGACAAGGGAGTTCAGTGGTTGGAAAGAGAAGGCAGTTCTTCAGGTCTGATATTATAGAGTAAAATAAAGCCAAATCCTTTCATTATGCTTTAATATTTGAGCTAATCATGGGATAGGAGGGGGGTTATTTAGTTCTCTTTCCTCTGCTCATTTTCTGAAAGAGATACAAAAAAGTAAAAAGTTACACAGTTGAGCAAGCAGAATGGAAGTTCCCATACATTAGAAAACCAGCTCTACAACTGAGTATACTTTCTATTTTTCACTCTGTTGTTGCTTCATGACTTCATTTACAAATTCAGGGGTTCAGATATTCAGAAGAACAAATTAGTGGGTAGCACAGAGGGATTCTGGACAAAAAAAGATGCTTGGAGCAACTGTGCTGGTCTTTTCCCCTATATCCTTGTTCAGGGCAATAGTCCCTCCCAAGGTATCGCTCCCCTCCCTCTTCTTTCCTGCATCTTCTCTTACTTCCTCTTTTCCTTCCAGACAATGGACAGAGCCAAGCATTCCATGTAGCATCTTGCCCTTGGATTAGGGAGGGGTTGCAGCATAACTGTCCAGGCAGACATGTACCAAGTTCCAAGGTGGAAGGGAATGAGTATTTCTTACTCTTACTTATAATTCTAAACATATTAACTATACATTGATAATTGTAATAATTGAAATTGTATAATTATAATTAATTTTATAGACCTATACAATCAATATTTCTTAAGGAAAGGAAAAATTTATCTCGTTTACAGAAAATGATAAAATTATTTAAAATACTTTTAGTGAATAAGTTGATATATATTTGAGGTATTAGGGATCAGGGATTGAGCCCAGGACCTCGTATGAGGGAAGCCAGCACTCAATCACTGAGCCACATTGGCTTCCCAGATTTTTATTTTCTTGATACGTGGTCCACCCAAACTTTTCAATCTTGCTAAGTTCCTTTCCCCAGAGACAGAATGAATGTCTAACTATATATGAATTCTGTTTACTTTGTATATATGCAAAGTCTGAAAGATGGATCAAGATGATATATACCAAGAGGAAAGAATAGATTGAACATAGGATTGGAAATCAGAAGAAATAGGCTCAAGTCCTTTTATTGGTGACCATCGCAAATTTAAATATGCACATAGTACCAGCCTTACAGTTTGCTAAGGGATCAAACCTCATCAATAATGGAAGAGAGGCCCCATCCTAATCAAGGTAATGGAGTGAGATACTTCAGGACTCTGTTCCCCCATGGAAGCTTTCAAAAACCAGCAAGAAATGGCAGAAACAGAGACATCTTTTATGAAACTCCAGAAAGCAGTTAAAGGACTGAAGTAAAACAGAGAAAGCTGATGCAAGAAAAGGCTGCTTAAAATCAGTAAGATATTATGCCCTGACTGGCCCCTTACCAGCTCAGCACTCTCAGGGTCCAGACCCCTGGTCTGGCTTCTAAAGGGGTCAGAGTAAACCTTGTACAAACTGGGAGCATCTGCCTGCTGGTGACCTAAGGGACTTGCCATCCCAGAATTCGCCCTGCAAGGAGCAGGCAGCTTGCAGAGCTTTCCTACAGAACCCTGTGAAGAGCGGTCAAGTTGTGCTGCCTAGAACAAGGCTGCAGGGCATACAATGCAGTGCCTGGGACCATGTTGAAACTGTTTCCTAGAGAAAAGGGGGCATTCACAAATTTGTAAACAGGGGAATTCTTAGGGTTCCATTGCATGAGCTTACCCAAGGCAATACCTAAGAGCAGAAGGGACCTGGTAAGCCCCTATGCTTTGGTCTAGAGTTATTCTCTAAACTTATCATATGGAAAATCCCTAAAGGACAGCATCCCACAGGCCAATCTCCAAAGACCGGGAAAGGCATTTTATTTTTTCCTTCTTTTTTGTTGTTAGCTCCTGGAGTTCAAGGAAAGCTCTGTCATAACACAAGTTTAAGGAAGAGATGACTCAGAGTCTAAGTTCCAGAGATAAAACATTAATTATCAAAATTTCCAGGTTTCAACAAAAGGTAACAAAACATGCAAAGATACAGGAAGTGGTGGCCCAAACAAAAAAAATTAAAGCATTAGATACCATCAATGAGAAGGACCAGACCTGGGACATATTAGACAAAGACTTTTAACAAATGGTCCTGAATATGCTCAAAGAGCCAAAAGAGAATATATGCAAAGAACTAAAGGAAATCAGGAAAACAACTGATGAACACAAAGAGAACATCAATAGAGGGATGAGAATTATGAAAAAGAACCAAACAGAGTTGAAGACTACAGTAGCAGAAATTAAAACCTCCCTAGAGGAATTCAACAGTAGACTGGAGCTGACACAAGAAAGAATCAGTAAACCTGAAGGTAAAGCAATTGAGATTTGAGATGTAAAGCTAAGGTAACAAATACAACCTACAAATGTGAAGACAAAACCTCCTTATCTCCAGCCCGTCCTCTGAGCCTTGCCTGAAGAATGTGGAGCTCTACCTTTAGCTGAATTTCCCACCTCCCATTCTGGAGGATGTTCATCATTGTTCCTCATTCTTTGAGTCATTTTAGTGGGTCTCTCCCCCAGCATCCACTGAGGCTGCTCTCAACAAAAGAACCAAATCCTTACACCCAGTGATGCAGGAATTCCACTCTATCTCATTTCATGTCTCAGACACTATTTGACATAATCTTTCTGGAAACACTTGAGCTTTGTTTCTTTTTTCTTGCTCCTGGAACCACTTCTCCTTTTCCTTCACCCTTACTTTTCCTTCTCCCAACCCTTAAATGTTAGTTTATCAGAGATTCTTCCCTTTCATTAGGCAATCTCAGGAACGTTGAGCACTTCATTATTATCAATTCTCCAATAACAGAAACATTTACATCTGTATAAATTTGAGCTTCAAATCCATCCAGTATCTCTACTTGGGCATCTCATTGGCATTTCCATCTCAGGTGGTCTTTCCCCCAAACCTTCACTTTCTAAAGCATTATCCTCAGTAAACAGCACAGCTATCTTCCTAGTTGCTTGTGTTAGAAACTTTGAGTCATTTCTGACAGCTCCTCTTCCTGAATGTTCATGGCCAATCAACCACCAGACTCTGCCATTTCTGCCTTCACACATATATCCTAAATCCTCTAATTCCCTCCCTTTCTGCCATTACCCAGACACCAGCCACCAACGTCTCTCATTTGGAACATCCACTCCTGTCCCTTGCATTCTATTTTCCAGACTGTAGACAGGTCATCTTTTTATAAAACATAACTATGCCAAACCACTTGCCCTTAGGATGAGGTTTTAAATCCTTAACATGGCCTTAACAAGTCTCTCTTTGATCTGATAATTGGCTCATCATTGCCACTGTCTGCTCCCTTTGCTCCAGTTTTCCAGTACAAAGTTTTGTCCAACTCTTTGAACATGAGCATATACAAAAGCAAACTGGCTTAAGCTTCAAGATGATAGATTTGCATTAGCTACATTGAAAAATGTGTTGATAATGAAGGCAACCAGGCTTAGGAGTTGGTTGCCAGAAAAATGGATTGAGTCTCTTCCCTTAGAAGTCTTTGTACACTCAGGATAGACTTGCGTCTATCTATGTTGCCTCGAAAGCCTGCTGACTTCCAGGACAGAGGGACACAGGTGGGTCATATAGACAACTTCTCAAACTTCACTCTTGGCCTGTGAGGATCCTCAATGTCCATTTTTTCTAGTTTGCATCTTACTCTTAATGCACTAGCTCATACTACTTCCTAAGTACTTCTGAAGGCTTAGCCATTACCATCACTTTCTTAGCCATTGAAGGACAAAGGTGTGTTTCTTTAGGTGGATGTGATTTAAAGTCCTACTAGAAATATAAAAATTGCAAGAGCATGTCCTGAGCAATGCATATAAATATATTTGTTAATTATTACTGGAAAAAAGCATGACTAATGCTGGAGCAGATGTTTTAAAACATAAAAAGTCACAAGCATTTTCAGATGATTAAAGCATTTAATTACACATCAAATTTGCATCTGGATTTCTTTGTCTCTGCCTTGATCTCAATCTCTTGCATGCATAGGAGGAGAGGGCTTGCTGACTGAAAGCACCATTAATTACCCCCTATTTGCAAGGCACAGAATTTGCAGTCGAAGGGGGAAGAATGAGATAAGTCTCCTGAATATGATTGTTATTTCAGATACAAGGGGAGTGGAAACCTCCAGGTGTCACAAATCACTACGAACCATTGAATGATACTGACTATCGGTATAACAACTTGAAAGTGAAAAACTTTTTCCTTCAGAAAGGTGCAAGAAGATGCAATTTTTAAAATTTATTTTTTATTTATTTCTCTTCCCTTCCCCCCCCACTCCAGTTGTCTGCTCTCTGTGTCTATTCGCTGTGTGTTCTTCCATGTCCACTTCCGTTGTTGCATTGTTGTCAGCGGCACCAGGAATCTGTGTCTATTCTTGTTGTGTCGTCTTGCTGTGTCAGCTCTCCGTGTGTGCGGCCGCCACTCCTGGGCAGGCTGCACTTTCTTTCACGCTGAGTAGCTCTCCTTACGGGGCGCACTCCTTGCGCGTGGGGCTCCCCTATGTGGGGGACACCCCTGTGTGGCAGGGCACTCCTTGCACAACATCAGCACTGCACGTGGGCCAGCTCCACACGGGTCAGGAGGCCAGCAGTTTGAACTGCGGACCTCCCATGTGGTAGGCAGATGCCCTATCCATTGGGCCAAGTCCGCTTCCCAAGATGCATTTACTTATCTTCAGTTGCTCTTGGTCAGCTAATAATAATCCTAACAACTTTTTAGAAGCAAGCAGCAAAACTACATATCTTAAATGGTACAGCCAGTTTGGAAAACAGTTTGGCAAATTCTAAAAAGTTTCTTAAGATGTTAAGTATTTTAACATTTGTTTAATTAACAGATAACTGATTTATCACAAGACCTAGCAATTCTTCTCCTGCATGAATGAAAGTGCACAGTATCGTAAAGACTTGTATGCAAATGTTCATAGCAACCACAAAGTGGAAGCAAACCAAGACTCTATCAACTGATAAATGGATAAATAAAATGTAGTATATCCACCCGATGGAATTTATTAGCCATTAAAAAGGATTGAAATACTGATCTTGCGACAACATGGGTAAACCTTGAAAGTACTATGTAAGTGAAAGAAACCAAGACTATATGTAATATGATTCCATTCATTTGAAAGTCCAGAATAAGCAAATCAATGGAAATAGAAAGTAGATTAGTGGTCGCTAGGTTTGGGGTGGAAATGGGGAGTGATGGCTGATGGACTCAAGGTTTCGTTTTTGGGTCATGGAAAAGTTCTAGAATTAGACTGTGGTGATGGTTGCACACCTTTGTAAGTTTACTAAAAATCATTTAACTGTATATTTAAGAGGACTGAATCTTATGGTATATACATTTTACTTCAGTAAAGTATTTTGTTTAAAGAAAAAAAAGCTACATACTTCCCCTGTTCCCAGCTATGTTACCAAGCTTATTTTTCCACATTTCTTCCTTATTCGTTTTGTTCTGATCAGTAAATAGCATCTCCTGGACTATGTTTGTGCAGAAGATGCATTGAAATGTTTTTAGTGTGAATTAATACCCTCAAGTCAAATTTGCCTAGTAGTACAGATACCACACAACCAATTTGGGTAATTTTAAAATGCATTTCAGGGTTATCAAGATGGTGGAGTAAGACATCCCTGGGGAACATTTTCCTTCAGAGACAGCTAAAAAAGGGACAGATTTAACTTGTGTGGAAACCTTGAGGATGATGGAGACAGGAGGAAACCTCCACAAATGCACAGACCAGGACTCCAGAGGAGAAAAGGAAGAAAGGAAATCCTGTACTGCAGGGGAAACAGTCAAAAATAATAAGTCTATCTCAGAAGTTATGTGCAGGCTCAGGGCAAGAGTCAGGTGTAGAAAGACCTGAGAAAGCCTCAACGGTTAATCATTGGCTGCTCTGAAGGTTCAGTATAAACTGGACCGAACATTGAAGAACGTTAAAACACAGTCACTCTACGCTAAAACGCAAGATAAGAGGGAGAAACTGACTTTCAGAGTTAGCACATTGAAACAATCAAATGTCAGACATCAACAAAAGATCACAAGTCATACAAAGAAACAGGAAGAGATAGCTCAATCAAGGGAACAAATGACATAGAAACAGTTAATAAAAGATGTTCGATTTAATCTCTTAAATCAATTCAAGGAGCTCAAGGAAAATATGGATAAAAGTAAACTAAATATGAGTATAGAACTAGAGGAAATAAAGAAGAGGATGCATGAAGAAGAATAATTAGAAAGTTTAAAAAGGAACATAACAGAATTTGTGGAGATGAAAAGCAAAATAATGGAGACTTAAAAAAAATTATGAAAGGTGCTAACAGCAGATTTGAACAGGCAGAAGAGTCAGGAAACTAGAAATAGGACACTCAAAGTCATACAGTTGGATGAGCAAATAGAGAAAAAAAATTTAAATAGTGAGCAGAACCTTAAAGACTTGTGAGACAACATACACCTTATGGGAGTCCCACAAGGAGAGAAGTAGAAAAGGAGCAGAAAGAATGTTTGAGGAAATAAAGACTGAAAATTACCCACATCTTATGAAAGACATAAATATACGTGTTCAAGAAGCACAAGGTACCCCGAACAGAATAAACCTAAATTAGACTTACTCTGAGACACATACTAATCAGAATGGCAAATGCCATAGATAGAGAATTCTGAGAGCAGCAAGAGAAAAGTGACGGGGCACATATAAGGGATCCTCAAAAAGACTTTGGTGCCAATTTCTCATCAGAAACCATGGAGGCAAAAGGCAATGGTGTGACATGTTTAAGATATTGGAAGAGAAACACTGCCAACCACGAAATCCATATCCAGAAAAAGTCTTTCAAAAGTGAGGGAGACTTTAAGACATTCACAGATAATCAAAAACTGAAAGTCCATCATGGAAAGATGTACCCTACAAGAAAGGCTACAGGGAGTTCTTCAGATGGAAAGGAAAGGACAGGAGCAGCGTGAAGGAACAAAGAACTCCAGCGAAGGTAATTATGTGGGTAAATGCAAAACCCAACAGGATCCTCAGGATATACTTCTACTCTTCATTTACTATAAGATTTACCATACAACTGAATAAGAAATAATCATATTTCCATATTATGACCTCAAAAATATAAAGAGGTAATATGTTTAAAAAAAAAACACACACATAGGAGGAATGGAGAGGTGTAATAGCAGACTGTGCAAGCTTTTAAACTTAAGTTGGTATCTTTTTAAACTAATAGGCTATAGACTTAGGGAGTTTAATACTAACTCCAGAGTATCCACAAAGTATGTAAAATATAACATAAATAGAAATAAGAAAGTGGTCAATCAGTTACATTACAAAAGATTAACTATATACAAAAGAAATTTGCAGTGAAGGAAAAGAGGAATGAAAAATATATAAGACATATAGGAAGAAAAGGACAAAATGGCTTAAATTAAGTCCCACTGTATCAGTAATTACACTGAGTGCAAATGGATTAAACTTTCCAATAAAAAGACAGAGATTGACAGGTGGATGAAAATGGATGATCCAGCTGTATATATATTTGTTTATAAGAGACTCACCTCAGACCCAAAGACACAAACAGGTTGAAAGTGAAAGGATAAGAGAAAGGATTCCATGCAAACAGTAATGAAAAGGGAGGTGGAGTAGCTATACTAAAATCAAACAAAATAGACTTAAAAACCAAGAAGAAATAACAATCATAACCATTAAAGTACCTAACCATAGTGCCACAAAATACATTAGGCAAACATTGATAAAACTGAAGTAGAAATAAATACTACTAAAATGATAATTGGAGACCTCAATAAACCACTTTCATCAAGGGACTGAACATATAAACATAAAATCAATAAGGAAGTGGAGAACTTGAACAATACTGTAAATTAACTAGGACTAACAGATATATACAGAAAGTTGTAGCCCAAAATAGCAGAATACATATTCTTCTCAACTGCATGTGGGTCATTTCCCAGGATATAATATGTGTTAAGTTGCAAAAGGAGACTAAATAAATTTTAAATAACTGAAATTATACAAATGTATAAAAGTAGTGAAATATACATTGTGGGCTTCTCTGACAACAATGGAATAAAGATGAAAATAAATAATAAAGGGAGAATTGGGAAATCCATAAATATATGGAAGTTTAACAGCCCTCTTAGGCAACTAGTAAGTCAAAGAAGAAATCACAAGAGAAATCAGGAGAGATCTTGAGATGAAAACAAAATTACAACATAGCAAAACATGGGATGTAGCAAAGGTGGTGCTCAGAGGGAAATGTATAGCTCTAAATGAGTACATTAAAAAAAGAAAAAGAAGAATTCGTCACAGACCTAACTCACAATTTAAGGATCTAGAAAAAGAAAAGCAAACTAAATCCAAAGTGAATAAAAGGAAGGAAAGAACAAAGATTAGGTCAGAGATAAATGGAATAGAATATTTTTTGAAAAAATAGAAGCAATGAGACAAAAAGTTGGCTCTTTGAAAAGATCAATAAAATCAACAAATCTTTAACTAGACTGACAAAGCAAAAAATAGAGAAAATGCAAATACAAAAATCAAGAATGAAAGGTGTGGTATTACTGCCAATCCCGCAGAAATTAGAAGGATCATATAAGGGTACTATGAACAACTGTATGCCAAAAAATAAAAAAGCTTGATGAAATGGATAAATTCCTAGAAGCTTGCAAATTGCCTACACTGACTCAAGAAGGCATAGAAGATCTCAATAGATCAATAAAAGTAAAGAGAGTGAATCAGTAATCAAAAACTTCCCAACAAACCTGACATTATATTGGGATTCACTTTACAGGAGGTTTTGGATCACAGAGTGGTTCAACAATGGTGGCGGAGGAATACTGGTGTGGGATGTTATTGACAGGCTATATATGGTTGACAGGGAGTTATACAGGGCATATGTCCAGGGTGCATAGTAATGTTTAGATATACTCATAGTGGAAACAATTAAAAACAACAGCTGGGGGGGGGGTATTGGGTTCCTGGCCGGGGGGGAGGGGGCTCTGTCGTGGTCCCTAGGGGAGCAGCGGCAGTCTCCCAAGTGCAACGGTAAGAACCAGGAAGGAATGAGGGTCCAACAGTGGGCTCCTGATACTAATGACTATGCTTGTGAGCCTGTACCCCTGCAGTAAGAACAAGGCCTAGAGCAGCATTGTGCCTGGGAGTTCCCTCCTGACAGCCTTCATGTTACTCAAATGTGGCCAGGCTTGAAGCCAAACTCAGCATGTAGATGCAGTGCATTCCCCCCAGCGTGGGACATGGCACCTGGGGATGAGCCTCCCTGGCACCGAGGGATCACTACCAAATACCAGCTGAAGGTGCAACTAGAAAATGACCTTGAATTAAAGGTTCAATGCGGATCAGCAGAATAGCCCTGTCTACATATAATATCATGACTTTAAAATGCTGTTTGACATAATGTAAGGGGGAAATGGAAAGGAGAAATGAGTTTATATGGCTACAAGTCTTTAAAAAAGAGTCTGGAGGTTGTCATAAGGATTGCCCTTATGCACACCTGAGCAGAGTCCCAGAGACAGATAAAGTAGATACAACCCCGTATTGGTTCTTTTGAGGGATAAAGAGACCCACGGGTTCTATGGTCATGGCAGATGGGGTTCACTGCCATGTCAGTTGGCCCTTCTTTGGAGCTGGTGTTTCTGCGTGATGGAACTGGACTCAGATGGGATCTCTTTTCACAAGACTTTCATGCTACTTTACTGGAATTGTAGTTGGTGTAGGGATTTAAGATATATTTAGGGGATTTGAATCTCTGGACTGACAATATGATAGCCAGGCCCTGAGCTTCAACAGACTTCAGCTCCTACACTCTGATTTATTGGACTTACCCCACTCAGCTAACATGGAGTTGAAGAAGGTCAACCACCACACCATGGAGCCTAGAGTGCTTACAACTGAAAGCAGGAGGATTGCATCCAGTACCCATGTGGAATCTAAGCCCCCACTTGACATAGATGTGCAATGGACACAACCAATCCAATGTCCACAGAGAAAACATGGCATTGGTGTGGGAAGGGTGGCCATGGTGGCTGCTGGGTGCGGGGAATGGGAGGAAGAGATGAGATGGGGAGGCGTTTTCGGGACTTGGAGTTGTCCTGGGTGGTGCTTCACGGACAACTACGGGACATTGTAGATCCCCCCAGGGCCCACTGGATGGAACGTGGGAGAGTGTGGGCTATGATGTGGACCATTGTCTATGGGGTGCAGCGATGCCCAGAGATGTACTTACCAGGTGCAATGGATATGTCATGATGATGGGAGAGAGTGTTGTTGTGGGGGGAATGGGGGGTGGGAGCAGTGGGGTTAAATGGGACTTCATATTTTTTGAATGTAATATTTTTTAAAAAATGAATAAAAAAAAAAACTTCCCCAACAAATAGTACAATTATTAAAATGTTCTATCAGCAATTGTAACAAATGTTCCATACCAATGCAAGGTGTTAATAATAGGCTGGTATATGGGAATCCTGGATTTTATGCATGATTTTTCTGTAAACCCACACTTCTCTAATAAAGAGAAAAATAATTCCCAACAAAGAAAATTCTAGTACAAGGTGACTTCACTGGGGGAAGACTACAAAACATTCAAAGAAGTATTAAAACCAATCTTGCTCAAACTGTTCTAAAAAACTGAAGGATACTTTCCAATACCTTCTATGAGGTCAAAATCACCCTAATACCAAAGCCAGATAAATATATCACAAGAAAAGAAAATTACAGACCAATGTAAGTCTCAATAAAATGTTAGAAAACAAATCCAATTGCACATTAAAAATTATACACAATGATCAACTGGAATTTATTCCAGATGTTTAAGATTGGTTCAATGTAAGAAAATCAATTAATGTAATATGCAATACTAATAGAGCAAAGGAAAAAAACACACTATCATCTCAGTTAATGAAGAAAAGACATTTGACAAAATTCAGCACCTCTTCCTGATAAAACTAGGAATAGAAGAAAACATCTTAACATAATGAAAAGCATATATGAAAAACCCACAGCTAATACCATACTCCATGGTGAAAGACTGAAAACTCTCTCTCTCTAAGATCAGGAACAAGGCAAGGATGCCCACTGTCACCACTGTTATTCAATATTGTACTGGAAATTCTAGCTAGAGCAAAGCAAGAAAATAACAATAAAAGGCATTTAAATAGGAAAGGATGAAGTAAAACTCTGTATTGACAGATGATATAATCCTAAATAGAGAAAATTCTGAAAGTTCACAACTGCTAAAGCTAATAAATTCAGAAAAGTGGTGGGTAGAAGATGAAAAGGCAAAAATCAGTAGTGTTTTTATATGCTAGTAATGAACAATCTGAGAGGAAGTCAAGAAAAAATTCCATTTACAATGGCAACAGAAAGAATCATATACCTAGGAATAAATTTAACTAAAGATGTAATGAATTTGTTCAAGGAAAAGTACAAAACATTGCTAAAAGCAACTGAAGAATACCGAAATAAATGGTAGGACATTCTGTGTTCATGGATTGGAAAATGAAATATTGTTAAGGTGTCAATTCTACCCAAAGCAATTTACAGATTCAACATGATCCCAATCAAAATTTCAACAGTCTTCTTTGCAGAAATGGAAAAAGCCAGTCATCAAATTTATACAGAAGGGGGAGGGGTCCTGAGTTGTCAAAACCATCTTGAAAAAGAAAAACAAAGTTGGAGAACTCACACTTCCCCAAATTAAAACTTATTTCAAAGCTCTAGTTACCTGAACAGTGCAGTATTGGCACAGGGAAAGACATAGAGACGGCGGAATTGAATTGAGAGTACAGAATACACCTTCATATCTTTCTTCAATTTATCTTTGACAAGTGTGTCCAGTTCTCTCAGCAGGGAATGAATAGTCTCTTCAATAAACAGTGTTGGGGTAATTGAAAAGTCATGTGCAAAAGAATGAAGGTGGACCATTTAAAAAATAAATAAAAAGAATCAATACCTAAATATAAGAAACAAAAACTATAAAATACCTAGAATAAAACACAGGGAGCTATCTTCAGGACATTGTGTTAGGCAATGGTTTCTTAACCTTTATACCATAAACATGAGCAACACAGAAAAAAATGGATAAATGGAACTTAAAATCAAAATTTTAAAATTTTGAATATCAATGGAATTTATCAAACAAATAGAAATATAATCTACAAAATGAGCTAAAAGTTTGGAAATCATGTGTCTGATAATCATTTAATATCCAGAAGATATGAAGAACTCCTACAACTAAACAACAAAAATGCAAACACTGCAATTAAAAAATGGGCAAAAGATTTGAATAGACATTTCTCTAAAGAAGATATGTGAATGGCCAATAAATGCATGAAAATATACTCAACATCATTAACTAACAGAGAAATGCAAATCAAAACCAACTGTGAGATACCATCACACACCCACTAGAATGGCTACTATTAAAAAAAAAAAACCCCAGAATATTATAGGTGTTGGAGAGGATGAGGAGAAATAGAAACACTCATGCATTTTTTTGGAAATAGAAATGGTTCAGCCATTGTGGAAAACAGTTTGGTGAGTTCTCAGAAAGTATAGAATTACCATACAGTCCTGCAATCCCATAAGAAGCAGCAACTCAAACATATTTTCACACTGATGTTCATAGTTATATTATTCACAAAATGGTAGAAACAACCAAGGTGTTCATCAATTGATGAATTGATAAGCTATGCACACACCCCCCAAGGGAATATTATTTGACCTTAAAAAGGAATGAAGTTCTCATGCTTGCTTTTACATGAATGAACCTTGAAGTATCACAGGGAGTGAAATAAACCAGACACAGAAGACAAATCCTAAATGATCTCATTTATGTGAGATAAGTAGAATGTACAAACTCATAAAGTTAGAAACTAGAAATCAGGTTAAGAGGCTGGGTGGGGCAGGAGGATGGTAGTTAATGTTGAATTAATACAAAAAGTCTCTTTTGGTTGATGGAAAATTTTTGGTAATGAATGATGGTGATAGAAGCACAAGTTTGTAGTAGTACTGAATTATATAACTGAAAATGGATAAAAAGGATAGTTTTAGTTTGTATATAAGTCACTACACAAAAAGCCCTTATAGAACTGTGCAATAGAAAAAGTGAACCCTCCTATAAACAGTGGATTAAAGTTAATAGCATAATTACAAAAATATTGTTTAATCCAATTAAACAAAGTTACCACACTAATGTTGATAGGGAAAATGTGTGTGTGAGACAGATGAGTTTGGAATTCTACTTTTGCTTGATTTTTCTTTAAACCTAGCACACTAATTTTAAAAATGCATTTCAGAAGCATTAAAACAAAAAAGAAGTGGCGGACTTGGCCCAGTGGTTAGGGCGTCCGTCTACCACATGGGAGGTCTGCGGTTCAAATCCCGGGCCTCCTTGACCCGTGTGGAGCTGGCCCATGCACAGTGCTGATGTGCACAAGGAGTGCCGTGCCACGCAGGGGTGTCCCCCGCGTAGGGCAGCCCCACGTGCAAGGAGTGTGCCCTGTAAGGAGAGCCGCCCAGCATGAAAGAAAGTGCAGCCTGCCCAGGAATGGTGCCGCACACACGGAGAGATGACACAACAAAAAGAAACACAGATTCCCGTGCCAATGATAACAACAGAAGCAGACAAAGAAGACGCAGCAAATAGACACAGAGAACAGACAACTGGGGTGGGGGGTGAAGGGGAGAAAAAATAAATAAATAAATCTTTTTAAAAAAAGAAAGAAAGAAAGAAACAGCTGTGCTAAAGAAGTTCTAGTAGCAAATCTCTCCCAATTAAACTTGAGGAATTTGCCTTTATGTGAAAAACCCATGTGTCTGCAGGTGTGGCCGAGATGGAATGTGAGGATCTCTACCTAACAAGCAATTAAAAATCAATTAACATGTTTGCCTACTTCTTCTGGAGAAAAGAGTTTAACTTTTTTTTAAAAGATAAAAAATACCATGCTCAGTGGTTAAGATGTAAAGAAGATATATCCTGTACTCTGCTGTAAAGCTATTAAAGAAGAATGATACAGTTTTACAGGTACTGGCTAAGTAAAAGAAGCTATGTGCTGGAAAATACTGAAAATGCATAAGACTTGTGCAAATGTGTACATCATGCACATACATGTGTTTTTCTTTACATAGGGAAGTATTTTGGAAAGACACACCAAGCTGCCCAGTGTAATTTTTTTGATATGTTGGGGGGGGGGGGGGGGGAGTCGAAGGAAGGGATAAGGCAGGGTCTTGCATAAATTTAGTTTGGATAATTCTGGATTGCTTGATTTTTAGAAAGTATCCATGTATTAATTTTGAAAATGAAAGAACAAAGAAAAAGAAAACCAGATGGATAATGGAGTTGTCTCTTCATAAGACTAGGAAAGCCCGTTAGCTTGCCCAACCAAAGTCTTGAACTGCGTAGGAAACTCATGGCTTTACATCCCAATGGGATGGTGGGGAAAAGAATTTTGACTTGCCTGAGGGTTTAGCACTCTATTCTGGGACACTGACCACAAAGTAATGTATTTGGCCTGTGCAGTTGCTCACTGGGCATTGAAGATTGCTAAAGAACTGTTCTAGTTAATGAAAGACTTCATCGAAAATGCTGCCTATTGAATTATGAACATTTGCCATCATAGCCAAGACTGGATTAATGCGTTGTACAGCAAGGAGATAGATTATCCTGGAGAGATATGCATTAGAGAAAGTCACATGATGGACTGAACCTCGTTGTTGTAAAAGGTGGATTTATTTCTTTGATCCTAGTAGTTAAGCCCGCAAGCACTAGCAAAGGAAGATTTCTGCCAGTCTTTCCATTTATAACCTCACCCTCTTTTTAAAAAAGCTATGTAGGGAAGTGGATTTGACTCACTGGATAGAGCATCTGCCTACCACATGGGAGGTCCAAGGTTCAAACCCAGGGCCTCCTGACCCGTGTGGAGCTGGCCCATGTGCAGTGCTGATGCGCACAAGGAGTGCCGTGCCACGCAGGGGTGTCCCCTGCATAGGGGAGCCCCACATGGAAGGAGTGTGACCCCATAAGGAGAGCCACCCAGCATGAAAAAAGTGCAATCTGCCTAGGAGTGGTGCCGCACACACGGAGAGCTCATGCGGCAAGATGACGGAACAAAAAGAGACACAGATTCCCAGTGCCGCTGGCAAGAATATAAGTAGACACAGAAGAACACACAGAAATGGACACAGAGAGCAGACAACTCGGAGGGGGAGGGTCGGGGGGGGGGTGGGTAAGGGGAGAGAAATAAATAAAAAATTAAAAAATTTAAAAAAACGTTATTAAAAAAAAGCTATTGTAGTAAAAAAATTTTTTTTTGCTCCAGGCAAAAATCTCTTTATAAAACTTTTGCCCCTGATTCTTTATGGTCTTTCTGAGATATTCATACTTTATGAACTCTGTGTTCCAGAGTTCCATCTGGCCCTAAGGTAGAGAATCTCATGGTGAAATGAAAATATTTTCTGTCTTCAAAGGTCCTATTTGCTTGTTCATATTGGCCAATATTGGTCGATATTGTCTATTGGTCAACAAAATTGGTCTGTGAGGACAAATCCAGCTCCCAACCTATTTTTGTATGGCCCATGAGCTATGAATGGTTTTTACATGTTTAAATATTGAAAAAGAACCAAAGGAAAAATAGTCCATTTTGATAATTATAAGAAAGTAGAATTTCAGTGTTCATACATCAAGCTTGATTGGAACATGGTCACACACACTTTTTATGTAATTGTGCTATGAGGGTAGAATTGAGTTGTGATTGACAGAGGCCACATGATCCACAAAGCCTAAATAGGTACCATCTAGCCCTTTCTAGAAAAAGTATGTCAGTCCCCAGCCCGGTGGAAAAATATTGACATCAGTTTGGGAGGAGTCTGATTTGAATTTCTCCTGTAAGATTCTAGTAGCTGGGCAATTCTCTGCCTATATGGGAATGTATCAAGCTAGTCATCCTGAAATAAGACAAGGTAACCAGCCTGGGATATTCAGAATGGGAGGGTGGATAGCCCATTGTGTGCCGATGTCATCCTTAAAGCATTGCATTGGGTTGCATTTCTTCATTTGCAAGGCACTGTTCCTTACAGCACGCACGCATCATTGAGTTACTAAAAATTTCTCAGGGAAAAAAGAGAAACACTGCTGTGCAAAAAACACACATCAAGTGTGTAATACTGATTTCATAAATGTTAGTGAGAAAATATATAATTAAGGAAGGCATTTTATTCATTTTTGCAGCCCAAGATTTTCACCCAGAGTGCTAAAACTTAATGGTTTTATTATGATCTCTTTATTTTTTAAAAAATGTTACATTCAAAAAATATAAGAGGTTTCCATATACCCCTTGCTTACCCCACTCCTCCCACATCAACAACCTCTTTCATCAGTGTGGCACATTCATTGCATTTGGTGAATACATTTCGGAGCACTGTTGCATCACATGGATAATAGTTTACATTGTAGTTTACACTCCGCCAGTCCATTCAGTGGGTTATGGCAGGATATATAATGTCTAGCATCTGTCCTGCAATATCATTTAGGACAGCTCCAAGTCCTGAAAATACCCCACATCACATCTCTACTTCCCTCTCCTTGCCCTCAGAAACTACCGTGGCCACTTTCTCCATATCAGTGCTAGAGTTTCTTCCATTACTAGTCACAATACTTCTATAGTAGAATATTGGTAAGTCCACTCATTTCTTATTTTATGGGTTATATTAAAAAACGTTTGAAAGACACTTCTCTGTTAGATATATGTGAAGTGTGCTTGGTTGGTGACATGAGGGTGGTGATGTGAGGTTGGTAATGATGTGAGGTTGGTGACGTGAGGTTGATGACATGAGATGGTGATGTGAAGTTGCTGTCAATAGGGTGGTGATGTAAGGTTGATATTGGGAGGGCAGTGAAGAGAGGGTGGTGAAATGAGGTTGATGGAGTGAGGTGGTGACATGTGGTGGGAATGTGAGGTTGGTGGAGTGAGGTATTGATGTGAGGTTGTGACGTGAGGTGGTAACATGAGGTTGGTGGAGTGAGGTGGTGATGTGACATGGTGAAATGAGGTTGGTGGAGTGAGGTTAGTGGAATGAGGTGGTGACATGAGGTTGGTGGAGTGAGGTTGGTGGAATGAGGTTGGTGGAGTGAGGTGGTGACATGAGGTTGGTGGAGTGAGGTGGTGACATGAGGTTGGTGGAGTGAGGTTGGTGGAATGAGGTTGGTGGAGGGAGGTGGTGTGAGGTCCTTGATGTGAGGTCATAACACAGTTCTGCGTGGCCTGCAGATCCTCATTAACAGCCCAGTGAGGACATGCTTTCCTGCCAGCAACCATTTCCTTAGCATCTGCTGCCAGTCTTACACCATGCTGGGTATGGCAAAGGTTGTGAAATAATAGATAATTTCATTCCTGTCCTCACAAAGCTGGCAGCCTCCTTGGGGAACAAGGTTCAGATCCACAAAGCAGTCACAAGCAAAGCTACAGATGTTAATGGTGCTGGAGCCCAGCATCATAAACCCCTAAATTCTCAACTGGACCCTTGCACGGTACTGTTTTCCTAAGGTACCTATGCAGAGCACATCCCTGTGTCTGCTCCAAACAGTGATGTCACCTCCTGGATGCTCAGGGTCATTGGCTTTCTTGAGACTGGGAGAGGGAAGGCATAGGACACACACAGGCTGTGTAGCCTTACTGGTCCTGTGCCCAAATCTCAGGCCCAGGCCCTGTCACTTCCATAGCAGAGGTGAGCTCAAGTAAAACATGCCAAAGGAAAGGAGGAAAGGGAGACAGTGATGCCTGAGCTGTCAGGACCAACGCAGGCAGCATATTGGATCTGAGCAGGGGAGGGGAGGGGAGGAGAGGAGAGGAGAGGAGAGGAGAGGAGAGGAGAGGAGAGGAGAGGAGAGGAGAGGAGAGGAGAGGAGAGGAGAGGAGAGGAAGGTGGTCCACAGGATGCCACTCCCAAGGACAATCTGATGTACCACTAGCACCTCTGCTTGTCACATATCAGCTCTGCTTCCTGCCACCATGGTCCAACAAATGCCTATGGTCCTGCACAAACACTGGGGGGACTCTTGACTTCCAACTACCATGTTTACAATCACAGGGGTGTCTCCTAATTGGCAAGCTGGGCCAGGACTCTTAATGAGGGAGATGGGATGGAATACACATTGGTGCGTGGGGCACGCCCAAGGACAAAAGGGAACAGTAAGCAGGCCAGGGCAAGGGGATTCAGGAAGATTTAGCAAACCTGGAAAATGGAAGGGGGATATCACATCAGTGGTTAGAGCAGGAAAAGAGGCCATTCAGAAAGGACTCAGTGGTTGCATGATTTCTATTTATTCAGCACAGACTATGTATTCTTCAAGTCTCTACTAAATGTGAAGATTTCCTTGGTAACCCCATATCATATCCTTCCAAACCCAGCTCCCACTACAATCTTTAATTCTTTGTTTACTTCACCGTTGCCATTCATTGACGATCTCTGGCATGGGCCAGGTCTCCCACACCCTCACATTCTCAGAGTTTCCCACACACAGCACCTGGTCAGAGGAGACAGCAATTAACTTTGATTAATAAATGAGAGAGTGAAGAAATTCGGTGGATGTTCTGTCATCTTCCAACTGTATAAAGATCTCATAGATAATAGATGGTGAACTTTGAAACATCTCCTCAGGTCTGAAAAAGAAAAATTAGCTTCATCTGAGCCTCAGGGATTTGGTGTAGCTGTAGACGAGAACATTGTTCCAGGATGCTTTCAAATACTGAAATGGGTTACTAGAAAAGGCTGTGGAATTCCTTTATCAATATTCTGGAGATTCCTTTAAGCATGATGGTCTAAATCTGATAATCATACAAGAGACTAACAAATTGTTGAGAAAGATTTCTCAAAATATCTTTCAGCTCTATGAGCTTGAGATTTTATGCACACTGAGATTTTGACTCCTATCAAGGTTGCTTTAACTCAAATCTAAGTTTCTGGCATTGTGTATTGGGGACTGATCTTGTTCATCTCTGTGTCCTTTAAACCACCTGCCAGAGGGACAGCATCCTAGAGGCACTCAATGTATGTTTGCTTGAACCCAATTGGCTCAATTTCATTCCATTTTGTAGTAATTGAATGTAAGCATGAGTTTTTATTTTTAGAATTAATACTCTTTTCTTCAGATAAGGTTAATTGGCAAGAGTCTGAAATAATTCAAACTCCTACTAAAAAGAAACATAAATGAAGTACATCCTTTACTTCTACAAAAGAGCATTTATTTAAATGAGTTGAGTGACTCAGATGCAGAAGGACTCACAAAGTTTACACCCTCCACCATTTGTCAAGGAAGAAAAAGTTGCTTTCTCAAGTGCAAGATGAGCTGAAAAAGAACTCAGCCTTCTGAACAGAAAAACTTGACCTTCAGAGTGGTACTAAACTGCACCATTTGCTCAAGAAGACTCCGTGTCTCAGTGCCCTGACATGAAAGTTTTGCCTTTCAGAATGAAGAAGATGTTGAGCAATCATTGTCAAGCTGGACTGGAAGTCTACAGCGGATAAAAGCTTTAGATTTAGATAGGTGAGCCATGCAACTTAATTTTTCCTTTCCAAAGGTGATCATGGTACTACAGAGCCAAAGATGATGATGGTGATGACAACAATGATGAGATGAAAAATGGAGGTTCAGAGAGACTCAAGTGAACGACTCAAGGTCAGATGATAAGTCAAGTAACTAGGGCCTAAGTGCATGGACCCGCTGGCTACACATGCCAGGGCCTCGACCCTAAATCTCAGGAGCATTTGTCCATAGTCCTGCTTCCCTTTGCTAATGGACAATGGTTGTAGGTAGTCTTGGTGTGAGACCATTGGCAGGAGATGCAGGACAGGTCATGTCTGTTTAACTTTCTCTCCATTTTATACTTGTAAAGTAATACACCGTTACTGTAAAAACAAAAAACAAAGAAAATATATACAGTGAAAAGTGAAAATTTCCCCCTTACCATGTCTGAAATGTCTGATCCCATTCCTTAGATGTGACGATTATCATCATCTTGGCAGATCTGCTTTCTAGACCTTTGTATTTACAAATATACTTGGGCACTCCAGGCACAATTCACTATATATGACATATGCATTTTGTTTGTGTAGACATATTATACTTGTTAGGGTGCTTCTGGCTCCTAGTAAAAGAATATCCAGACTCAGCTGACAGTCAAGAAAATGTATCTTCTTGGTAAGTTAATTCAGTATTTCTACACTGTCCCTGAGGACCTATCTTGTGAGTTTTTTCCTTGGTTTGCTCATTACAAGCCAATAACCGTTGCTGAAGTTCCAGCCATCAGAGTAGACAAGACCAAAATCAGTGGGAGAAGAGAGACAGCCTCTTCTTTATCAGAGAAAGCTTCTCTCAGACACCTCCTAGCAGACTTCTCTAATTTCAGTGGGATAGATAGGGTCCCTAACCCATTCTTGATCCAAGTGCTGCTGTTAGGGTGATTGTCCTGGATTATTTGGGATAGATGCCTGAGTCCACGGAGGCAATGCTAATTGGAAGGAGGCTACTTGGTAGGGAAAAGCTGTGTCTGCCTTATACACCCACAATTACAAAGAGATCACAGACATTGCCAACATCTGCATCTGGCTTTTTCAATATAAGGACATCACATTTTTTTCCATGACAGTACAAATAATCCACTTTATTCTTTTCAGAGGATTCAATCAGTCCTTAATATGGCTCTTTTGTAATTCATTATCCCTACTGATGAACAGTTTTATTATTTCTAATTTTTCTCTATCACAAGCCTTAAACATTGGTGGACATATAACTATGTGTGTGAGAGATAGACTTTTAGCTTCCTAGACTCTTCATTCTTGGATTGCTAATTGCTGGGTGAAAGGTCTTAAGTTAAAATTGGATATCACCATATTGTCCTTCAAAAAAGTGGTACCAATGTCTTACACCAAAGTATAAGCAAGGGTCTTTTTCCACACATTTTTCCCATCTCTGGAAATGGACAACCTTTTATATTTAACCATCTGATTTCTGAAAAATTATAACTGATATTAAATTGATTTTCTTTTGACTATTAGGTTGAACATCTTTTATAAGCTTTTTGCATATATCTTTTTCTACAAATTACTTTTTCATCTTATGCCTTTTTCTGTTGGATTATTTGCCCTTTTTAATAAACTTATAGACAAACCTTTATGTATTTACCATTTTGTTTGACCTCTTAAATCCAACCCTTTTCTTTCCTTATTATAGTTTCTCCATTTTTCCACTTGTTTCTCAACTTGGGTAACTACCCATGTTCTTAGATTATAGAACTATGAGATCATTTGTTGCTATCTGATATGCAATATTAAACATTATTGGATTTCTTATTCTTCTGTAACTTAAAATGTATTCCTTACTCATTCATATGGAACATACTATCTTTTCAGGGTTTTTTTTTATTCCTGTAACACTGGTTTGCAAAAATGCATAATTTAGCAATGGATGTTTTCCTCAAACAAATATTATATTAAAAAGATAAAAGCTGCTTCTAGCAAAATCTGTTAAAAAGTTAAAAGTTATTCTAGTTAAACCATGATAGGGGACAAAAAAACTATAATTTCCCTTTGCCCCTACAATAACCCTTAAAGCACTCTTTTTAAATCCAAAAAATTCAAAGAAATTTGGAAAACTCCTTACTTGTAGAAAAAATTGAAATCTCTATGGAGTCTGGATTTAAGGCCTTTCATCATTTGACTCCAACATATCTTCCCAAATTTATTTCCCATAACTCACTTCCATATTGAAGCCCTCTCCTCCTGCAGGATAGAGTGTTATTTCAGTCTGCTTCAGTCTGAGCCTGGTCAGAAAATAGAAATTACTGTGGTTATTTAAAACAAAGAGGAAGCGGATTTGGCTCAATGGATAGAGAGTCCACCTACCACATGGGAAGTACAGGGCTCAAACCCAGGGCCTCCTGACCTGTGTGGTGAGCTGGCCCACACGCAGTGCTGATGTGCCAAGGAATGCCATGCCACGCAGGGGTGTCCCCTGCATAGGGGAGTCCCATGTGCAAGGAGTGCACCCTGCAAGGAGAGCCGCCCCGCACAACAAAAGCGCAGCCTGTCCAGGAGTGGTGCCACACACACAGAGAGCTGACACAGCAAGATGACACAACAAAAAGAGATACAGATTCTGGGTGCCACGAACAAGAATACAAGCGGACACAAGAATATACAGCAAATGGACAGAGAGAACAGACAACTGGGGGCGGGGGCGGCTTGGAAGGGGAGAGAAAGAAATAAAAAAATAAATCTTTAACAAAAAATTTTTTAAAAAAACAGAGAGAATGTACTCAGGGAATTGGTTACTTGGCATGGTAGATTCAGTTATTCACCCCAGAATACAAACAAACAAACAAACAAACATGTTCTTAATCTTGATCCCATTCCTGTGGATCATCTAGAAGATCATCTAGAAGATGTAATTTTTAGTTAAGGTGTGGCCAGTGGAGTCAGAATGGGACTTAGTTCTATCACTAGAAGCCTTATAAGAGAAAGTCAAGGGGAGGAGCTAGAAGCTGGAAGTCAATGGAACCTAGAAGAGAAAGGCAAGAATATTTCCATGTGATGGGAAAGTCAAGGAACCCAAGTATTGCCATCCAGCCCGAAAGCTACCAATCCAAGATGGAAGCAAGCCTTCTGGTCTCTGAAACTGTGAGCCAATAAATTCCTGTCATGAAGTCAACCATTATATGGCATTTGTCCTGGTGGTCTAGAAATTAGACTGTTGGGAATGGAATGGGTGAAGAGCCCAATGGGGGACAGTGAGACAATTCATGGGTTATCACCAACATGAAAGGTTGGAAGGATGCAGGAAGGAGAGAGTTTCCAAGAATATAGGAGCCAGAGTCACCTGCAACCAAGACAGAGAAGATGTAGATGCCACTTGTGATGTCATTTAAGTCAGAGTGACAGAGGAAATAACACCCTGGCTTTTCCCTTCCCCCTGCTATCTCATCTCCCAACAATGTCTCCTATTGGCCAAGCCTACCAGAAAGCCCAAGAGCAAGGAGCACCAGAGAATGTACTTGTCTGTTATGCATGGCAGGCAGAAAAGTGTGGGCACTGGATATAAGGGCAGGAAGGCAACAACCAGCACAGCTACTCCTCGACTCCCACAGGAAGCATGGACATTTCTGTCTTATTTCGATGCTAATGTGGTGGGTCTGGTTTGGCAGCCTTGTTCTCTCATTATTTAATTCATTTCTAAATGTCCTGATCATTCCAGACTTAAGTATAATTTTTTCTATGTTGAGAGCCTGTGTTTGAACATCTCAGACCATCACACACTGCCTCGTGAATGCCTTTATTGTGTTAACACAAGACACAGCTAAGGAAAAAGAAGTTTATGGAAAGCAGATGTGGCTCAAGCAACTGGGCTACTGTCTACCATATAAGAAGTCCAGGGTTCGATACCTGCGGCCTCCTGGTGAAGGCAAGCTGCCCCACTTGGTGAGCTGGCCCAAGCTGGGAGCTGGTAAGATGACACAATAAAAACAGACACAGAGGAGAGACAATAAGAGATAGAGCAGACCAGGGAGCTGAGGTGGCAGAAGAGAATGAGTGCCTCTCTCCCACTCCAGAAGGTCCCAGGATCAGTTCCTGGGACTGCCTAAAGAGAATACAAGCAGGCACAGAAGAACACACAGCAAATGGACACAGAGAGCAGACAATGATGTGTGTAGGGGCAGTCAGGAGAGCAGGGTGGTAGAAATAAATCTTCAAAGAAAGAAAATGAAGTTCACAATAAGGCTGTACATGGTAGTAAGGAAAGAAGCATCCTATGGAAATATGAGGAGAGAAATGGCATAGCAAAAATGGGTCTTAAGGAGATTGGATTTGGAAGGTGATTTGGGTCCTAAGGGTCCCTCTTAAGGTGGGATTTTCCCTTCATCATCCCAGTGCATCACCCTTCCACTGTTCTCATCTTCTCTGCATGTGCTTTCATACTTCTGATGGAAGTGATGTTCTTACTATCTATATCCTTCCTCATCCTTTACTCCACTTATGCATAATTTACACTTCCTTGCAGTTTTGGGATCCTTACGGTGTTGCCTTGTTTGTGGCCTCGCTTAACATCCTTTCAGTTTCAACTCCCAGTGTTTTCCAATTAATGACCTTTGTGTTTTCCAAATCAAATTATTGAGAAGAGACTCTAATCTGCTCCATTGGGAAGAATATTTTTGTGCCAGGTCACTGCCTAGCCTTGCACCAAATGTGTACCTTCCATCCCATGAACTTGACTTAGAGCCCAGGTAGTGTTATGGGAAGCAGAGCCCTGAGCAGAGTGTGGTCAGTTTTCTGAGAAAGAGGTGGTATGTAGGGTAGGGAAGACACTTTGGTAGGCTTCTGCTGTTCTTAACTTTTTGAGTGTTACTTTCTCTTCAACTTGACTGTAAACTCCTTAACTATATTGACTATTAGGCTGATAAGTTGAATAATTCTTTTGTATCTGACCATAGTATCCAGACCAGTTCATTCATTAACTTATTTATTTATCCAACAGATACATAGTGAATTCTTACCATCTTTCAGGCATTGGGGTAGAACCTGGGGTTACAAAGAAGGAATGGCCAAGTCTTCCCTGATTAGGACCGTCCTGCCTTGTTGCTTCCACTCTAGGAAGCCTCCTTTCATCTGCCCATTGTTTCCAGGACAAGATTGGGTCTTAGGAACACCAAGAATTAGGAATTCAAAGGCCAATCTGCGGCACTTCACCTCTTGTTTCTGCATTTCCCTGGGCGTCAACGTCATTCTTCCTGATTCCCAGTGCAGCATCAAACATGGCATTGATGGCTTCTCCTGCTGTGGTTTGGCAGCTCACTTGCTCCTGTGTCTGACTTCCTATTTGACTCAGCTCTCCTAATTTTCACATTATGACACTATTCTGTTCTTTAAAAAGTAGATAGGGATGCCAAAAGAAAAGAAACTTACAGACCAAAATCTCCTATGAACATAGACACAAAACCCTTAACAAAATACTGCCAAACTGAATCCAACACCACACTAAAGAGTTATACACCATGATCAAATGGTATTTACGCCAAGCATGCAAGAGTGGCTCGACATAAGAAAATCAATTAATGTAATACACCACATAACAGAATGAAGGAAAAACTTATCATCATCTCAATTGAGGCAGAAATCCATTCGACAAAATTTAGCACCACTTCTTGAAAAAAACACTTAGAACACTAGTAATAGAAGTATACTTCAACATGATAAAGGACGTATATGAAAAACTCATAGCTAACATCCTACTTAATGGTGAAAGACTGAAAACATTCCAAGTTCAGGAAGAAGACAAAGATGCTTGCTGTCATCACTATTATTCAACAGTGTACTGAAAATTCTGATCAGAGCAATTAGGATAGAAAGAGAAATAAAAGGCATCCAAATTAGAAAGGAGAAAGTAAAACTTACCCTATTTACAAATTATGTGATCTTGTATACATAAAAACCTGAAAAATCTACAACTAGGCTCCTAAAGCTAATAAATAAACACAGCAAAATGGAGTATAAGATCTACACCCAAAATAAGTAATGTTTCTTACACACTAGAAATGAATGACCAGAATCAGAATAAGAAATCAAGAAAAAAATAAATTTGTAATTACAACTGTGGCAGTCTGAGATTATTTATGATCCTCCCAACCGCCACCCCCAAAAAAGATTGTGTTCGTAAACTGGCCTGTTCCTTTGAGTTTTATACCTTTTAATTGTATTAAACTTAGAGGTTTTAAGTTTACTTAATAAAATCAATTTAGGACCTTTGATTCTACTTTGTCAGTAGGGCATGACTTAAGGTTGAGTTCCCACCCCCTCGCAATTGACGTAAATAGGCACTCACTCAAGAAGACACATGGAAAAGGAGAGAACTTGGTCATTTGGGTCCTGCCATGTGACAGAAAGGAGAAAGCTCAAACAGCTAAAGCCCTGGGAAGAGAGATGAGCCATCTGCCTGATAGTTTGCTGGTGAAAAGAACAGAGCAGCTGAGCAGCTGAGAAGGCCCAAGAGACCAGACAGAAATCACCTGCTATCTTACTTCAACACATGGCAACTGACTTTGGTGGGAAAGCAGTCTTAAGTTGGACTCTTTAGGGCCTTGTAACTGTAAGTTTTTACCCCAAATAAATACCCTTTGTAACAGCCAGCAGAGTTCTGATATTTTGCATCAGCAACCCTTTGTCTGACGAATGGAAAAACTAAAGGAATTGAATATCTGGGAATAAATCTAAATGTGACAGTTTGAAGTTTTTGTGAATTCCAGAAAAGAGTATATTCTTGGAGATAATCCAGTTTTGTGGGTATGGGACCCTTTGATTGGACTGAATTCAGACTGGAGTACTTCAGTGAGGTGTGACCCAGGGTGGGTCTTTGCCCTCTTTCTGGAATCTTTTATAAATGGGAGAAACATTCAGAGACACACAGAGAGAGCTGCCATTTTACCCTTCCCTGTAAGACATTACTCCAGGATCACCTAGAGCCACAGAAAAACAAAGAAATCCCAAGCAGCTGAGAGAGATAAGCCAGAGGCTGGAATCAGGCAGAGCATCCCAAAGCAGAACTAGCCACAGGCCCAGAGGAGAGGTAAGAGACAAGCAGGCCACCATCATGCCCTGCCATGTTCTTGGTTGACCAAAACTGAGCTCTGAGAGAAAGCATTTTTAGATGATCTTGCCATGTGCCTGCTCACCCACAGCTGCAACTTGGTGAGATAGCATCTCTTGATAATATCTTGACTGGGACATTTTTATAACCTTGGAACTGTAGGCTTCTATCATAATAAATTCCAATTATAAAGCCCACTCATTTCTGGTATATTGCATTGGCAGCCTTTGGCAAACTAAAACACTAACCAAGGATGTAAAGGACTTACATAGGAAAAAAAAATTGATAAAAATCAAATCACTAAAAAATGGAAGGATATTCCATGTTTATGGAATGGAAGACTAAATATTTTTATGATGTCAATTCTATTCTAAACAATTTACAAATTCCATGCAATTCCAATAAAAATTCCAATAACCTTCTTTGCAGATACAGAAAAACCAATCATCAAATTTATTTGGAAGGGAAAGTCATTTTGAAAAAGAAGAATGAAGTTGGAGGATGTACAGTAACCAATTTTAAAACCACAATAATCAAAACAGCATGGTACTGGCATATAGACAAATGGAATAGAATTGAGAGCTCAGAAATGAACCCTCACATTTACGGCAAACTGATTTTGACAAGGAGACAAAGATCACTCAATTGGGAAAGAATCATTCCTTCAACAAATGGTGCTGAGAAATCAGTTCTCCATTGACAAAAGAATGAATGTGGACCCCTACCTCACACCATATTCAAAACTAACTCAAAATGGATCAAAGGCCTAAATATAAGTGCAAAAGCTATGAAACACCTAGGAGAAAACATAAGGAAACATCTTCAAGACATTGTGTTAGGCAATGATTTCTTAGACTTTATACCCAAAGCACAAGTAACAAAAGAAAAAATAGATAAATGGGACCTCATCAAAGTTAAAAACTTTTATGCATCAAATGACTTTATCACAAAAGTGAAAAGACAACCTACACAACGGGGGAAAATATTTGGAAACCACATATTCATTAGGGGTTTAATATCTGGAATAAATAAAGTACTCCTAAAATTCAACAATAGAAAGACAAAGAACCCAATTAAAAATGAGCAAAAGGCTTGAATACACTTCTCCAAAGAAAATATACAAATGGCTGAAAAGCACTTTAAGAGATGCTTAATATTGTTAGTTATTATGGAAATGCAAATTAAAACCCCAATGAGATACCATATCACACCCACTAGAATGGCTATTATTTAAAAAATGTAAAATTACAAGTCTTAGAGAGAATGTGGAGAAACAGAAACTCTCATTGCTTTTGGGAATGTAAAATGGTACATCTGCTGTGGAAGACAGTTTGGCAGTTCCTCAGAAAACTAAATGTAGAATTACTATACGACCTAGCAATCCACTTCTAGGTCTATACCCAGAATAATTGAAAGCAGGGACCTTGTACAGATAGATATTTGCTGATGTTCATAGTGGCATTATTCACAATTGCTAAAAAATGGAACAATCCATGAGTCCATCAACTGATGCATGGATAAAAATATGTGGTATATACACACAATAAAATATTGTTGAGTCTTGAAAAGTAATGAAGTTCTGCTACATGTGACAATATGGATGAACCTTGAAGATATCATGTTGAGTGAAAGAAGCCAGACAGAAAAGGACAAATATTGTATTATCTCAGTGATATTAATTAGAATAAGTAAACTCATAGAGTAATAGTTTAAAATATAGGTTACTAGGGCACAGGGCATCAAGTGGCAACAGGGAGTTAAGACTTAAAATATAGAGTTTCTATTTGGGATAATGGAAAAATTATTGGTAATGGATGGTGGTGATGGCAGCACAATATTGCAAATGTAATTAACAGCACTGAATTATATTTTGAATATGGTTACAAGTGGAAATGTTAGGTTCTACATATGATACTAGAATAAATATTTTTTTAAAATCCATGGATCTGTACAAAACAGTGAACCCTAAGTTAAACCATGGACTATACTTAATAGTACAATTATAAATATGTGCTTTCATCAATTGTAACAATAATAAAAAAGGTAGATGAATTGAGACAGCAATCTACAGACACACCCCTCTACTGACTACTTTTATTCTCATTATGACCACCAATCCAAAACTTAGGAAATCATTTACTGATTTCTATGTCTCAGTCTGCTCAAAAACACATTCTCATAAAACACTAACGCATTTCAAACCTGTTTTGAATAAACTGTTCTGAGACTAAAGTTTGCTCCATAATCTACATTCTTTGGTAAGGTAAGTGTTTTTCTCTCTTTTTTTAATTGAGTCTTCCTTTTCCCTATAATTATAACTCTGGAAAAAACAGAGAGATTTCCAAACACAGGAGAGGCACTATTTGTGGGTAAGCAGGCAACATCCCTCACCTTCCCACTCCAAACGACATTCCAGATAGAATGTGAAGGGAGGTCTTGCTAATAGTTTATTTTCCAGTTTGTAGACACGTAATCATCTGAAGTAGTTATGTTATGGGTACAACAGGCAAAGATCTTGTAGTATCTGAGCTTGTACATTTACCCACAGGCAATCCCAGAGGTCATAAATCTCAACGCGCCGTGTGGAGTTTGCTTATATCCAAATACAAGGTAATTCCGTTTTGCTGGGACTTGTCCCTCTTCCCCTGTTCAAGGCACTTCTCCTGAAGGTGCTGGAGGCAGCTGAAGGGCTTGTGGCCTGTTTATCAGTCCCCTTCTAGAAATAACTCTGCTCCCAACTGTCCTTACATATCTTTGTGTTAGAAGTTAGCATTTCTTTTTCAAACTGCATCTAGTCCAGTGATTTTTCCTTAGGGATAACCAGTACTGAATTGATTCCCAAGAAGTAAACTCTGCCAGCCTGTGTTCAGGAGCGGTGAAACAATATTATCTCCCATAATCAAAGGTCATTCTTCCTTCTTTTTCCCTTTCCTTCCTTTCTCCTGCCTCCCTCCCGTCCCTCATTCCTTTCTTTTTTTACTTTTCCTTTTCTTTTTTCTTCTTCTCTTTCTTTCTTTCCTCTCATTCTCCTGTTCTCTTTCTTTCATTATCACTTTCCTCTTTTGCTTCCTTTCTTTTTCTCCCTTTCTTTCTTCCTACTTGACTTCCTCTACGTGCTATTACAAGGAAAATTTTAATTCCCTTTTTAACTCGTACACCTAACATGTCACCTTATAACATTTCCTTAGTTACGTCCTCTTTAAATTAATGTTACCAAATCAGGAAACCTCCAAGGGACACACATACACACACACATTCATGCATATGCACACAATGTACACACATCTGTACACATTCACATGCACACACCCATTCATACATGCAGGCACATTCATACACTCATGCCCACCCATGCACGCGTACACAGTCACACAGACGCACACTCTCAGCGACACACCTACACATGCCTGCCAAAAGCCCCTGTTGAGAAGAGCTTTGGGAGCTGCTCTGGTTTTGTCATATCATGTTTATAGGTTACAAATACCCTTGAACTTAAAAAAGTCACTTTTATGTGGGTAGATTAGAATATTGTTGTTGCTGAAAAGGAACACGGCTCTATTTCTTCTTTTCATGGCATTTTCACATTTGAACTTCCCAAGCCTATTCTTGGAGGACCTCAGGTGGCATTGAACTTATTCTTTTGTAGAATAATGAAGTGTTTGCATTGCACAGCCCCATTGTAAGATCAATCGGTCCCTGGTGGTGGGTTTATAAACACTGTCTGCAGGTGGCCTCTGTGCCTCCTTGCCCAGAAGACAAGCCTTCCCTTTCAGGAAGCAGCCTCACGAGCCTGCACATGCTGCCCCCAGAGCACCCCCCCAAGCCTGTAAACCTGCTTCCTCGCAGCCCAGATAACTGACAGCGTCAGCGTGCAGCCAGCTCCTGCTTCACCAGAGCCTCCTGGGGACGCATCTGCAGGCAAAGAGAGATGTAATTACGTGCTGCCTTGTAAGGGGCCCTATATCAGGAGCTCCACTACAATGGAAAAGCCAGTGGAAGGTCTAGGCTCCATCGAGCGCCGCTCTGCTTTTGAAGCGAGGCTCTCTCCATTCCATTCTTCAGCATCTTGAAGGAGAGCCCGTGTCTGCCTCTGCTTTTCAGGCACTTTGTTTCCCTCGTGGAGGTTTCTGAAGCAGGAAAGATATTACAAAGGGTGGTTTCCTGCTTTCGGGTCACGTTTGGGAGGTTGTTTCTTCTCTCTTCAATAGTATTCTTATAGCTAAGGAAGGCCTTCAATTCTTCAGAAGACCTGCAGGGCTGTATTTAAAAGTTACTTTTGGGTGTTTACTTAAGGAAGATGCCAGTTTTGTTGGAGAAAAGCAATTGCACCATTTTCCCTCCTGCTTTTGCAACTGTTCAGTTGGTATCAGTTTCCAGCATCTATGCTGTGATTTAGGAGCAGGCGGGCTAAAGGGTTGGTGTATTAGTCAGCCATAGGGGTCCTGATGCAAAACACCAGAAACTGGTTGTTTTCTATAAAGGGTATTTATTTGGGGTAGAAGCTTAGTTTACCAGCCCATAAAGCATAACTTACTTCCCTCACCAAAGTCTTTTGCCAACATGTTGGAGCAAGACGGCTGCCAACATCTGCCAGGGTTCAGGCTTCCTGGGCTCCTCTCTTCCTGGGGCTTGCTTCTCTCTGGACTCACCTCCTCTGTTTGCTCCACAAGGTCAGCTGTAGACTATCAGATGAAGACGTCTGTCTCTCTCCCCAGGGTTTCTGCTGTGTCTAAGGAGCCATCTCTGTTCCTCTGTGTTCTTCTCCTGTGTGTTCACTTCCCAGGCTCCAGCTCAAAACTCCAGCATCAAAACCTCAAACTCTGTCCTTTGCCATGTCTTTTATCAGTAGCGGCGGGAACTCAATGCCTTACAACATGGCCCCATCAAAGCCCTAATCATAATTTAATCACGCCAGGTACAGACCAATTTACAAACATAATCCAATATCTATTTCTGAAATTCATGAACCATATCAAGATGCTACGTTGGCAATCAGAAGACATGGGTTCAAATGCGGCCTTGACCTTTAGCCGCAGCATCTTGGCTAAAACCTTAACATCTCTGCTTCAGGGTCTTTTGTCACAGAAAGGGGTTGGTCTAAATGGGCTCTACGGTGTCCATCGTTCTGAACTTCATTATCACCTGCGTGCCTCTGCTATAGATTTGGCATAAACCCAAGCACATGTTACTGGCTTAGAGAAAATAAACATTTCTAGGCCTCTGAAATCACGGGCTTAGCCTCGAGGTATGCAGATATCTTAGGTATCTCACATCAAGAGAACCCACAAGCAGAAAGCCATTTTTTTAAACAAAGAGTGTTAAAAGACACGGTATTATTCAGTAAAGAATAATCTGCTGAGGGCAATGTGTTGTTCTCATCCCCCCTATAATTTACCTGTCAACAGGCTGGCTGGAGAAGAAGCTATAAACTACGAGCTTGCAAAGCCAGGCTGGATTCTAGGGGGTGGGTGCAGGAGCTCCGGGTAGGAGCTGTCATCAGGCGAGGGTCTTTCTGAATCTCACTGATATTTTTGGACCCCAGAACCGAGGGCTGGATGAGAACCCAGTCCCCGGGGAAGACACTCGCTTGGATTTTCTGAAACCGGGAAGCAGAGGTAGGAGGCAGCCGAAGTCAGACGGAGCAAGCCTACGCTGAAGCCGAAGGCTGGCTGGGGAGCGGGCCGGTGGGGGACCCCCGTGGGCTGCGTTTCTGCTGGATATTGACCTGTCCTGTGGCAAGAACCCTACCCTTTCTGCCGCGCTGGCGATGGTAGCCCAGGAGCCTCCTCGGCTTTGCGCCCTGGTTGGCCGTGAGGTCTTGGTACAGCTCTGAGAGGATATCTGCTCCTCCCTGGCACCCAGATCCTCTTGGACCTTCTCCAGACTTCTTGGAGCATTTCCAAAGCACTGTGCCAGGGGGTTATGGGAGGCCATTCGACACTTGGGGGTGGCGTCTCTGCATAGACCTTCTGTATAAAACTCCCTGAGTCTCTAATTGATGCGTGGAGGGATTGTTCTCATCCTGAGAAGACCCTCCCCCTTTAGGGAGGGATTCTCCGGGGACGCGCACAGGCGCACAGGCCTCTCGGGCCCCTGGGTTCCTGCCCTGCTCCTGTCCTGACTAGCTGGAGCCGCTTTCTGCTCTCGGGGCAGCAGGGAGGTTACCTGAAGGGCAGGGAACTGTCTTCAGCGGCAGCTGCCAGCTGGAAGGCAGGGGCTCTGCTGCGTCCCGGGAGGTGGGGACGCGGTTCAAGAGAAGTGGAGCCTCTGATTTCACAAGGGGAGCCAAGGGTGCGCCCAGGCGGCTGCAGCACAGGGTCGGTGTGGGTAGGCTGGAGGTGAGTCTAAGGCTGCCGCTCAGTCTCTGGGGGGCATGGCAGTGAGGTCACCTTTCTGGGCCTCAGTTTCTTACCCTGTAAAATGGACAATGTTCCCTAAGTGATTTCTAAGAGTGCTCCCAGCACAAATACATTACTATTCTTTATGGTTCGAAAGAAGATTGGATTTGATGCGGGGGGTGGGGGGGGTGGGGGGAGTCCAACACAGGCATTTGCAGCTGAAAGCACCCTTTGCAGATATATTAAGAGGGAAGATGGACATTTCCGGAATTGGGGTGTTAACTGAGTTAAAATCTTAGTTGATTTATAAGATTTCTTTAAGGTCCCTCTCCTTCCTTATTTGATTGTAAGGTCTACGAGGGTAGAGACTTAACCTAGCATGTCTTCTGCTAGACAAAACACCTAGAGCTGTGCTGGTTTATAGCCTTCCCTTGATAAGTAAATGAATGTTTGGACCTAAAGTAGTTGCCATTGCTCCTGTTATCACATCCAGATTCCATTTCCTGTTTTCAAGATCCTGCCAGACTGACCCGTGGCTACCCTCTTGATGACATGTCCTGCTGGTCGCCGATGTATAAGTCTCTGCCATGGTGGTGGTGGGGGAGGCTGACCCTCCTCACCCCCTATCTGTGTTCTCTGCTCATTACCACCTCCATGGTTCTGTTCATTCTGTTCCACCCACCTGGAGTGCTTTCCGTTGTCAAGTAATTCAAATTTCTTCAAGGTCGCTCTGAGTTCTACCTCCTCCATGAAGCCTTCCTTGACTTCTGGGCCCTCATTGTTCGTAACACCCAGGCTATTCCTGCTTAATTCTTGCATTGGACCAAAGCGGACTTGTTAGTATCCCTCCGCACATCTGGTAGGGTCAGGATTTTCACCTGGGGTCCCTGCAGAAACAATGGAGCATCTGGTTAAAAGCAGGAGCAAGACAGATGTGGGCAGCAAGCCTTTCTACATGTGGCACCTGGCATGAGCCATTCCCTGCCCGCTCTGCTGAGGCTTTCTCTCTGATGGGCCCACCTAGATTTAAAAAAAAAAATTTTTTTTTTAATTTAATGGTCTTTTTTTTAAAAAAAGATACATAGATCACAAAAAATATAAAAGGTTCCCATATAGCCCATACCCCCCACCCCCACTCCTCCCACATCAACAACCTCTCCCATCATTGTGGCACATTCATTGCATTTGGTGAATACATTTTGTAGCACTGCTGCACAGCATGGATTATAGTTTCCATTGTAGTTTACACTCTCCCCCAGTCCACTTAGTGGGTAATGGCAGGATATATAATGTCCTGCATCTGTCCCTGCGATATCATTTAGGTCAACTCTAAGTCCCAAAAATTGCCCCACCTCACATCTCTTCTTCTCTCTCCCTACCCTCAGCAACTCCTGTGGCCACTGTCTCCACATCAATGATACAATTTCTTCCATTGCTAATCACAATGGTTCTATAGTAGGATATCACTAAGTCCACTCTAATCCGTATTTTATGCTTCCATCCTGCAGACCCTGGGATGGCGATGTCCACTCCACTTGTAAATAGAGAGGGGGCTTAAATCCCACATGGCTGATGGACGTGATTCTCCTGCTTGCAATTGTAGGCACTCTTGGCTCCCTGGTGTGGTGGTTGACCATCTTCACCTCCCTGTTAATGGACCTGGGTAAGTCCAACGAACCAGAGAGTATCACCTAGAGTGTGTTGTGAGGACTAAACAAGGTGATTCTAAGAAGCTCTTATGTAGCTGCTCCAGTAACAACTGATGAAAAGTGAGTGTGACTGCTGAGGCCCAGGGGTGAACCTGAAATGCAATTCTACCCTTATTCACGTGGCAAGTCACTAGACCAGCTTTTACTGAATAAACATCTGATCTGGCAAATGATGTGTCATCCGTTATCATCTTCCAAAGATAGGTTCACAAGGCCACATGATGGATGACTGTGTTTCAGGTTTGTAGATTTCTCAAGAGGTAGAAGGGAGTTAAAATGAGAGAAGAGCATGCACTGAATTCTACTTCCCCTCAGGCGAGATGTCCCTCTTTCACTAGAGTTCTCAGAAAGGCATTCCATGAAGTCCTATAAAATGCAGGCTCATGAAAACCCCATGTTTCCTACAAATTGTTGGAGACCTGAAATCTAGATGTGTGTTTGCTACTTCAGCATTAGACATGGTTTTCTTATTTCAGTGCTCAGAGGTCTCGAGGAAGAAGCAGGGGTAGATTTTCTAGGTTGCTGGGGTAAGGAAACACAAAGGCTGCCTGGTTGTTCTCATTGAATCTTCTTGTTTCTCTTAAAAGATGCTTAGCAGTTGTGAGTGCCAACAAAGCAGTTTACCAGGTTTGCTAGGATTTGGAGGAATGGAGAAGGATCACCCAACTCAGGGAGCTGTGTGTGAAAGTGCCACCAGTCCATAGCATGGCCTCACAGCACTAGGGCTGCCTGGTTCCTGGGAAAGGATTCCAGGCCCTTCAACTTCCCTCTTGAAACACAGCTCAGGAAAAGGATGTCTACAGGACCTCGAAAAACACAAGCCCACTCATGATCTTTGTAGGGTGGCAGGGTTGTTCTCGACATGGTCTTACTCTGCCCAATTTTTATTTAAGAATTTTCTGTTTCTGCTTCTGGAATTTCCTTTTTCAATCCTTACAATCCGTGGAGATGAAATAGGCTGAAACTGAAATGGGCTTCCACATTCTCCTTGTGCTCTACTTACTGAAGAAGTGGGCCATGATCCCTGAACTTAGAAGCTTGACCTTTTCTTTTTCCTAATTTTTATTTTGAAATGAAATCCAATTTACAGGAGAGTTGCAAAAATAATACAAAACCTGTACAGAGAACTCCAACAAACCCACCACCCAAATCCACTAATTTTAACATTTTGCCTCATCTGCCAAATCGTTTATCATCTATCTTTCTATCTAGCCATCTGTCCATCTATCCACCTATCTATCTATCCATCGATCTTCATCATCATCATCTACCTGTCTACCTATCAATATCTCATTTTCTAAATATTTGAGAGATTTTATGTTCCTTGAACACATAGCACTTCCATGTACATTTCTTAAGAACATGGATATTCACTTATGCAACCACCCTAAGTACAGTTATCAAGTTCAAGAAATTTAACATTGATATAAAGCTTAGTTTATATACCGAGATTTTCATATGTTCCAACAATATCCTTTTGAGCCTTTTCTCCTTCAATATTAGATCCTGTCCTGGATTCCGTCTTGCATTTGTCAAAGTCTCTGTAGTTGCTCTTTCTTTCTTTTCTTTTCTTTTTTTTAAATTATGGAAACATAGATACAACATAAACTTTTCCATCTCACTGCTTTCAAGCATGCCATTCCGTGGGATTAATCACACTCAAACATTGTGCTACCCTTACCACCTTCTAGAAGCTTATATTCGTAGAGGGATCTCTACACCCACACAGTAGGCTCTTTCTCCATAAGAAAACAGGGAAACAAAAAGGTTAGCTTTTAAGACGGCTAAAGATACTCAGTCATCAAGTTATTTCTCAACCCAGTACTAGGCTAATTCAAAATAGGCTACTGCCTGAGACCATTTAGCCCAAAAATATGATTAGAGAGAGCACAAGTGAGAGACTGAGAAAAATAAGAGAAACACAACGCCAACAGAATGACTGTTGGGTATTTTGTTGGCTGCTTGCTTTTAAGTGTCTCCTACTGTTTGATGGCAATTATTGTTCTTTAAGAGAGGGAGAAAAATGCTTCTTGTCTCTCTGAAAGGCTCAGCAGCTTTCTAAGTAAACTATCTGACAAACACTCTGCTGCAGCAAGTAAGAACATGTCTGGGAGGTTGCAGGTTAGTCAGCTCTCCTGGCACCGTGCTGAGCAATGTTTGTTAGGGCTCATCCACTAGAATGTTTTGAAACAATGCAGAGGAACGTCATCATGATCTGACACGATAATCCTGAGTTACAGAATTTCTGCACAGTGTGTGAAACCATATTCTTTTTTTTCCACCTACATGAATTGATTTATATTTACATTTTATATAAATGGAATCATACATTATGAAGTACTCTGTCTGATTTCTTTCACTTAGCATAATGTGATCTTTTGTCTGATATTAATACCTCATAACATTAATGCACATTTCTTTAGTTTCAAAGAAAAACAGTCTTACATGTGCAATATTACCCATATTCATATTTCACATGAGGTTTCACTATACTATACAGTGCCATGTTACATTTTTTAGCTTTCCTTCTAGTATTATATCTGACTTTAGACTTTCCCTTTCAACCACTGTCACACCCTTATAATAGCACTGCTAAGTTACAAACAATATGGTGTGCTTTCACTTTTTTCTATTCATTTCCAAAGATTAACAAACAACTTTTTTTTACCAACACTGCACAGATTAATCATCAGCTTTCCATTCTCTAACCTTATTTTTATTTTTTTTGGTGACCTATTTTCTAGTTATAACCCCATGAATTTACGCAGTATTCTTAGTTCGTAATAGTGAAATTGTACAGTATTTGTCCTTTCATGTCTGGCTTGCTTCACTCAGATAATGTCCTCCAGGTTCTTCCATGTTGTCATGTGCCATATGACTTCATTTCTCTTTATCCTGCATAAAATTCCATCGTGCGTATGCACCAAACTTTGTTGATACATTCATCTGTTGATGGACACCTGGGTTGTTTCCATTATTTGGCAATCGTGAATAATGCCACTATAAACATCAGTGTACAGGTGTCTGTTCATGTCTCTGCTCTGGGTTCTTCTGGGTATATGCCTAGTAGTGGTATTGCCAGATCATGTGGCAAATCTATATTCAACTTCTTTAGGCACTGCCAAACAGTCCTCCACAGTGACTGTACCATTCTATTTCCCACCAACTATGACTAAGCATTCCTATCTCTCCACATCCTCTCCACCACTTGCTGTTTTCTACCTTTTTAATAGTGGCCATTCTGAAAGGTGTGAAATGTCATCTAATTGTAGCTTGGGTTTGCATTTCCCTAACACTAGTGATGTTGAACATTTTTTCATGTGTTTTTTAGACATTTATTTCTTCTTTGGACAAATGTCTATTCAAGTCTTTTGCCCATTTTTAAATCAAGTCATTTGTCTTTTTATTGTTGAGTTGTAGTATCTCCTTATATATCATGAATATTAAACTCTTATTGTGTTATTTACAAATATCTTCTCCCATTGAGTCAGCTGCCTTTTCATCCTTTTGACAAAATCTTGAAGTGCAAAAAATGCTAAATTTTGAGGTCCCATTGATCTATTTTTCTTCTTGTTGCTCATGCTTTAGGTGTAAGATTCAAGAAACCATCACCTACCACAAGATCTTGAAGATATTTCCCTACATTTTCTTCTAGTAGTTTTATGATCTTGGCTTTTATATTTAGGACTTGGATACATTTTGAGTTGATTCTTGTATAGGGAGTGAGATAGGGGTCTCCTTTCATTCTTTTGGTGATGGATATCCAGTTCTCCCAGCATCATTTGTTGAAGAGACTTTCATCCAGGTAATGTGGTCTTGGTAGGTTTGCCAAAAACCAGTTGGCCATAGAGATGAAGGTTCACTTTTGGACTCTCAATTCTAGTCTACTGATCAATGTGTCTATCTTTATGCCAATACCATGCTGTTTTGACCACTGTAGCTTTGTAATATGTTTCAAATCCAGGCAGTGAGACTCCTCTCACATAACTCTTCATTTTTAGGATCCTTTTGGTTATTCAAATGCACCTTCTCTTCAATAAATTCGGTAATTATCGTTTTTATTTTTGTAAAGTAGGTTGTTGGAATTTTGATTGGTTTTGCACTGAATCTCTAAAATCAGTTTGATTGGTATTACATTGAATTATAAATCAGATTGGCATCATCATGATATTTAGTCTTCCAATCCATGAACATAGATTGTCTTTCCTTCCATTGTTTAGGTCTTCTTTGATTTCTTTTAGTGCTGTTTTGTAGTTTTCTGAATGTGGGTCCTGTACATCTTTGGTTAAATTGTTTTCTACCTATTTAAGTCTTCCCTTTGTTACTGTAAATGAGATGTTTTTTCCTGATTTCTTCCTCAAATGTTTGATACTACTGTACAGAAACATTGCTGATTTTTGCTAGTTGAACTTGTATGCTGCCACTTTGCTGAACTCATTTATTAGCTCAAGTAGCATTGTGGTAGACTTTTCAGAATTTTCTAAATGTAGGATCATGTCATCTGGGAATAGTGAGAGTTTCCTTCCTCTTTTTCCATTTGGATGCCTTTTTTTTTTTTCTTGTCTGATTGCTCTAGCTAGAACTTGTAGCACAATATTGAATAACAGTGGTGACAGTGGGCATCCTGTCTTGTTCCTGATCTTAGAGGGAAAGGTTTCAACCTTTCCTCATTGAGTACAATGTTGACTGTGGCTTTTTCATATATGCCCTTTATTATACTGAGGAATTTTCCTTATATTCCTTTCTTTTGAAGTATTTTTATCAAGAGAGGATGCCAGATTTTGTTGAATGCCTTGAAACCATATTCTTGATTTTTTTATTTTAATTTTCAATGCTGAAAAGAATATCAATTATGTATTGTAACATAAATATTTAGAGGTATTCAGTATTTCTGCTTCACATCAATATACATGGATATATTCATCCAAATGTACCTGATTAAACTAATTTAACACATATCATTTATATTACCATTTCAGCAACTTAGATTTTTATGGAAGTATTTGTTTGTACATAAATAACTTATATAACATATATGCTTATATTGAATGACATTATTCAGGAAATTTTCTTATTAACTACATACTTAAGGAGGACCTTTTGCATTGATCTACTACCTTCTTTGCTTTTGCTATGAAACATTACAATATTATTAACTATAATCTTTAAGTTACATTAGTTATATTTTCCATGTATCACTATATTCTTAATACCTTGTAGTAGAAGAACATTTCTGTATTTATATAATTAACCACAATCCTCATCTACCACCGAAATCAGTTTTAAATTCCCTATATTATCCTCCAGCTCTCCTCCAACTAACCTTACCCTCATTAGACTACATGTTTCAGCCACAGTCACATTCTATATGGTTTGATTTTTAATGACACCATGATTAATCCTCAGAGGTGAAGTTGCTGAGAATAGATCAGCGTGCCCTGCCTCCTCCTGACTGCCCTGTCCCTGCCTTGCCCTCAGCCCCCAGCTTTGCACGAAACCCAGCCTTCTGTGCATTCTCTGCTTCTGAGCCTACCACCAACCCCTCTATCATGCCTCAGGTGCTCCACGTCCATCAGTGGATTCGACACGCCAAGCTCCGCCAGGACTTGGCCAAGCATTCTACGACAGCACAGGTCTGAATCAGCTGAAATTTATCTTAAAGGCCAATATCTTTACTGTTCCTTAGTTTGGCTAAGACTCCACAGGAGACAGCTGTTTGAATAATGGTATCTAGGAAGAGGGTACAACTGTCTCTATTAGTATCGGTGAGCATAAATATTTTTCTTCCTCCCTGGATATAGCCATAAACAAACCTGATAAGAATGTAGCATTTTAAAAAGGTTAATTGAATTCTGAGAATCAAATCTATCTATATTAATTATATGAATGCACTATAATTCTTGAACGTTGCAATCCACTTCAAAAGTGAAACTCTTAGCTGTCCAATTTAAATTACAAAATCTTTTTACACAGTAAAAAGGTCACCTACAGTGAAAGTTTTGATCTGTTATTAGTTGGATCCTCCTTTGCAATAATTAGAACTTCATAGATTGTAGATGCCCCGGGGATCCATAAAAGAAACATTGTCCTAAATGCCTGATGAATGCTGGAAACAAAAAAGAGTTAGGGGAAGCAGATGCAGCTCAAGAGATGGGGCTCCCATCTGCCACATATGAGGTCCTGGCTTCAATTCTTGGGGCCTCTGGTGAAGGCAAGCTGGCTCACGTGGAAAGCTGGCCTGCACGGAGATCTGGTCACAACAAGATGACATAACAAAAGAAGACACAGAGGAGGGATGATGGGAGAGGCAGTAAATCAGGGAGCTGAGGAGGCTCAAGCGATTGAGTACCTCTTTCCCACATTGAAGGTCCTGGGATCAGTTCCCAGTGCCTCCTAAAAAAAGAGAAGAAGAGAAGAGAGGACAAGCAGATGCAGAGAGTGCACAGCGATTGGACACAGAGCGCAGACAGCGAGTGCAAAGACACAGTGGGGTGGGGAGGATTAAATAAATACATTTTTTTAAAAAATGATGCTGCCTTATTTTTAAAAAAAAGAATTAGATGGGAAACTAATTTTAAAAAATTCTTCAGTAAAAAACAGAATTGGTAAATAATTATAAGCTACAGAGTTGTATTGAATAAATGTGTAAAATTATTGAATGATTTAAAGATATTTTAGGCAGCGGACTTGGCCCAGTGGTTAGGGCGTCCGTCTACCACATGGGAGGTCCGCGGTTCAAACCCTGGGCCTCCTTGACTTGTGTGGAGCTGACCCATGTGCAGTGCTGATGCGCGCAAGGAGTGCCGCGCCACGCAGGGGTGTCCCCCGCATAGGGGAGCCCCACGCACAAGGAGTGCGCCCTGTAAGGTGAGCGGCCCAGAGTGAATGAAAGTGCAGCCTGCCCAGGAATGGTGCCGCACACACAGAGAGCTGACACAACAAGATGACGCAACAAAAAGAAACACAGATTCCCGTGCCGCTGACAACAACAGAAGCGGACAAAGAAAGAAGACACAGCAAATAGACACAGAGAACAGACAACCGGGGTGGGAGGGGGAAGGGGAGAGAAATAAATAATTAAATAAATCTTTAAAAAAAATTAAAGATATTTTAAATAAAATATTACTTGACAATTTAACAATTTTATTAAGTTTAAAAAGCAGCGTAACTGAGATACATTGAAAATTATCAATATATTCTCCTTGTTCTATAGAAATTTTAAAAATCGTACTTTTGATTAGTTTACTTTAGGAGTTGAGATTAAAAAGGTAAGAAAGCTTTCAGTCTGTATTTAAACATTTTTGCATGGAATACTATTATTATTATTCCCCTTAGAACAATAGAAGTAACCCTTCCTACGTGTAGGCGAGATATTGAGTATATTTTAGTGTGTAATTGATGGGTTGGTAATGATTTATCTTGGCTCCCACAACCAGGACTGAGGAATGCTGGTTTCTACTGCTTGTCAGTTGTCTTCCTCTTTGTGGACCTCCTCTTCTAACTGGGGCTTCGATGGAAGCCCTGCCATCCAGCCCTTGCTTCTGATGCTATGTCCTTGGGATGACGGGTCATCTCCGCAGGTCTGCTCTGAAAGCTGGGCACGGGGAGGTGGGAGAGTGGGCAGAGCTGCTGGACAGCCGGCGTGGCTGGGGCTCTGTCCATTCCCTTAAACCTAGGCTCTACCTGCGTCCTACCTGTCAGTCTGGCCTCAGGGCAGGCGAGATGGGAAAACCCACTGCTGAGTCAAGATTGATAAAAGGGGGAAACGGACTTTGGCCCAGTGGTTAGGGCGTCCGTCTACCACATGGGAGGCCCGCGGTTCAAGCCCCGGGCCTCCTTGACCCGTGTGGAACTGGCCCATGCGCAGTGCTGATGCGCGCAAGGAGTGCCGTGCCACGCAAGGGTGTCCCCCCCGCGCGTAGGGGAGCCCCACGCGCAAGGAGTGCGCCCGTAAGGAGAGAGCCGCCCAGCGCGAAGGAGGGAGCAGCCTGCCGAGGAATGGCGCCGCCCACACTTCCCGTGCCGCTGAGGACAACAGAAGCGGACAAAGAAACAAGACGCAGCAAAAAGACACAGAAAACAGACAACCGGGGGAGGGGAATTAAATAAATAAATAAAAATAAATCTTTAAAAAAAAAAAAATTTGATAAAAGGGCCGTGAGGCCCATACCCCATACCCCGAGAGCAGAATGTCCTCCTTGCAGTGCACCTCACCCAGGGGACACCCAGGGGACAGAGGTAACTTACAAGCTCTTATAAAGGAGCCATGGGCTCCGCTGTCCTCGTAGGGCTTCCCTGCCTTTGCTCAAGCCTGCTTGGGAGGCACTGGACAATGGTGTTAGATTGTCAGTCATTTCAGCTGGACCTGGGTACACTTTCTACCATGGAGCCAATTTTGTATTCATCAGAGGATAATAAAAATACCCAGGAAGATTCACATGCAGCCTGATGGAAGGAAAGGTTAAAGAATCCTCTTCCCCCAAAGGCAGCTGTTATATCGGACAAACTGTCGAAACAATCATCTTGGCACCCTGGAGACTGGCCAGATCTTCTCCCTGCTCTGTCTGTGGGGTTGTCCTCATGATGGTGGGGACATGCCAATCAGCCTGCGTCCATGATGTTACATGGCACTATGTCCCCGAGGGTTGGATATATGAATCTGGGACTAAGAAGTAAAGTAGGTTTCACTCCACTTACCATCAGTCCCAGTGAGCCCCTGGGCTGTGCGTCTGTCCCCACAGCCTTAGGCTTGATGGGTCCAGAGGTCATGGGTGCTCCCACCAGGAGCACAGCCACAGGACCATGACAGCTACAGCTGTCGCTTGGTCACTGGTTCCTTAAGCCAAGAGACTAATGGTCAAAGGGAGGAGATCCCATGCTGAGGGACCTCTTTTTTTTTTTTTTTTAGGATGTACCGGGCATTGAACTTGGGACCTCCGACATGGGAAGCAGGCACTCAAACCACTGAGTTACACTCCCCTTGTCTCCACGCTGCCAGGGTAGTCTGTCCTCATCATCAGAGTGTGCGGGAAGGAGCGCCTTTGGCACAGAAGTGATCACCTGAGCATTTCTTGGTGCTGCCCTGACCAACTGTGATAACAAATGGACAAGTGCAGGAGCCACAGCCTGGAGCTCAGGCCTTCCAGGGATGAGGGTCCAGTCCATCTACCAGACTCTGGACCATGCACTGGCGGGGGCCTGGTGATGGAAGGGTGGACTGCGGGGGATGCTGTGGGGCATCACCTAGCCCCTCCTGACCTGCATGGATGTTGTCTGCCAAGGGCTCACGCTGAGTCCCTCTCTGGAATTTGTCTTCCACCAAACAGGATTTCTTCACCTACCCCAGTACATACTGCATGGCTTGGGATGACTCTGAAAGCCATGCCCACTCCTAAGCTCTCCAGAGATCTGCCGAGGTCGCCACTGCACTCCCAACACAATCCAGCTGACCCCTCTGCTCAGTTCTGCTGGCCACACCCCCTCCCAGGTGTGGTTCCCAAGAGCCCTCTGCGTTAGGGTTCTGCAGAGACACAGAACAGACAGGATACATAAACATAGGTACATGCATCTAGATATATGAATGTATGTACGCAAATATGAAGAGATTTATTGTAGGAGTTGGCTAATGCAACATGCATCTAGATATATGAATGTATGTATGCAAATATGAAGAGATTTATTGTAGGAGTTGGCTAATGCAACTGTGGGGATTGGCAAGTCCCAATTCCACAGGGAGAGCTGCAAGGTGGGAACTCAGTGATGATATTGAATTCCCCAGGAGAAACTGGCTGGGGGAAGTAGATAGAAATTCTTTCTGCCTGCTGAAATAGTCAATTCTCCCTTCAAAGCCTTCAACTGAGAGGGTGGGACTTCTCTCAATGCTGAAGGCAATCTCCTTTGTTGATTGTAGATGCAATCAGTCATAGATGCAATCAACTGACCAATGATTTAAGTCCACAAAATACCCTCCCAGTAACCATCAGGCAAATGCTTGATTGACCAAACAACGGGGACACCATAACCTAGCCATGAGCTTAATCATCACACCTTCACAATGAAACTCCTGTAGGTACATCTCCATCTCAGAGTCTGTTTCCAAGAAACCCATCCTGACATAGGAGATGCATATTTTGCAAATAATCACAAAAGTAATCTCATAATTATAATCTTCAAAAATGCCACAAAGTTAAAAGTACTGTTATACAGTATATCTAATTCAAAGGAGAGATTGTATTATAACGGAACCTCTTCTAGACTCAATACATAGAGAAAACATCCCCGGCGAAGTGAAGTTTAAGCTGAGTTTGAGGAATGAAACATAGGCAAAGGCCCTGAGGCAGACAGGAGCTTGGTTTGTTGACAGCACTGGGTGTTTCCCTTAATCTTTCTGAGTCCCGTCCTCCATTTTTGTAAGGAGCGTATAGGGATAGGTAACTTATGATGTTGTGAGAATCAAATACAAAAGCTTTTTCTGAACCATAAGGAGACCCTGTATGAAAGATAAACATGCTCCAAATTATGTCTTATTGGAACCCTGTAATTAGGAAATAAAGCCTGGGAAAATCAAGTCACGCAGTGAAAATGTGCAGAATTGGCCTCTGAATTCACTTTTGCTTTGCCTAGTTACTTATCAAATAAAACCCAATATCCATAATCTAGCAGCGCACTGGGTCATTTTTGGACTTTATTTGAGCAGCTTTATTGGGTCATTCTTGGACTTAAACAGCTTTATGGCACTATGTGGATCGAGATGGTTGGCGATTTCTGGATTTATTCTAGACACTGTCATGGCATCATCTGTTTTCAGGGTCAGAAATTGAGAGTAGAATGAGATCAACTCCGGCAAGTCAGAGCAGCAACAGAAGACAGGCTTCAGCCTGGCAGCATAAATTCCGTGCTGGCCCAAAGCCCTGCTTGACTCTGTGTGTCTGACCCATTGGCCTGGGTCTGCGCAGCTGGCAGGACCGGGGCTCTCGCATGTACAGAGCTCTCGCCCCTTCACACACACGGGGGAAAGAAAGAGCCCGCCAGGGGGCTTGGCCACGGGGCTTTCTTTCTATTCTTAAAAAAAATTATCTATATATCTTCAAAAAAATTCAGGAAAAAAAAATAAGGGGGGGGGCGGGGGGATGGGGAGTGGGGTGTCTGTGAACTTCTTATGTTTTCTAATGTAACACTTTATGTGATCTATTAACTTTTAAAAAAAGATAAAAAATTAAATTAAAAAAAGAAAGACAACAATTATTCAAACCTGCCCACCAAATAGCCCAACAAAAGTCACCATGTGAAATTGTCACCTTCGTGGGAAGGTTCCCATCTCCCCGGCTGCCCCCCTTTCCGGCTGCTTTGACAAGTACCTTACCACGGTAGAGAGCCATCCTGGTCCCCGACATTCCTGGCGTGGCGATGTCCTCTCCTTTCTCCTCCTGGCTCTGTTGGCTTCCAGTTCTTCTCCCCATGGCTCTCTCTCGGGGTCTGAATTTCATTCTGTGCAGAGGGGCCTCCAGTCATGCAGCTCACTATCACCTGGCTCTGGGGGAGGCTGAGTCTCCCCGACAAGCCCAGGCGGGCGGGTGGCAGTGCTGGGGGCTGAGCCTGGGGTCTGGAGCCCTGGAGCACACAGCCTCTCACAGAGGGCACCGCCTCGCTCAGAAGGGACACAGGAGGGACAAGAGCCCAATGGGGGCGCGTTGTCAGGAGACCAAGCTACACACCGTGAGTGGATGTTAGCTGGACCCGAGAAGTCAGAGCCTGCCTCAGATGGGCCCCCAGAGAGTCACCCAAGACAGCAGGGACACCCCGCGTCTGCTTAGTTGTCTGCTTCATCTCCTCCCTCCCTTCTCCTCTCTCTTCTGTCCAGTCCCCTCTCTCTCATTCTGCCATCTCCCTGTCCTCTTTTCCTCTTCCCCCTTTCCTCTCTCTTTCACTCTCCTTTCCCCTCCACCCCTCCCCTTCCCCCTCCTGTTCCCTTCCCAGCCTTCCCCTCCCTCCCTCTCCTCTGCTCTCCCTCCCTCTCTTCTCCCATCCCTCTCACTCTCTCTCCCACTCCCACTCTCCTCTGCCCTCCCTCCTTCTCTGTCTCCCACCTCCTTTCTCCTCTCTCCCCCTTCCCTTTCTCTCTCCCATGCCCTTTCTCTTCTCCTTTCCCTCCCTTTCCTCTCCCCTCCCTCCCTCTCCCCTCCCTCCCTTTCTCCTACCCTCATTCTTCTTCCCCCTCCCTCACTCCCTCTCCTCTCTCATCCCACCCTCTCTCTCCCACCCTCTTTCTTCTTCCCCCTCCCTCCTGCGGTCACCCCTCGGGCTGAAGTGTGGTTTGCTGGCCTGGCGAGGGGCGGCGGCCGTGGTAGGCCTATTCCAAGCCGCTGCCCCCATAATAGGGTGGCTGGTCGGGCCCACCGCCACCCCTGAAGGGAGCTCGGCATGGGCGCAGAGTGCCCTCGGGTCTCCCCTTCTCGGCAGCCATGCTTCCGCGGCCGCCCCTCCTCCCGGATGGCGCCACACGATGCCTGTGGGGTGGCACCCTTCTTCTTCTTTCTCCCTGCGCAGGCGCAGGGCGGAAAATTCCAGTCTGCCCTTTTCCCCTCCCCCGACAGCAGCAACAGCCAGGTGTGGGCGGAAAAATCCAGTCTGCCCTTTTCCCTCCCCCCACAGCAGCAACAGCCAGGCGTGGGTGGGAAACTCCAGTCTGCCCTCCACCCCAGCAACAGCAGCCACCAATCCCTAAACCCTGCCCCTTCCCCCAGCAACAGCGACAGCCAATCCCTAACCACCACCCCTCCCCCGTCCGGTACCGCCCACTGACCTTTCGCCAGCAACCAATCAGAACAGGGCGTGGCTTCGACCAATCAGCCTTCCCCAGCCCCTATAAAACTGTTGCCTCTCCCTCAATAAAGTGGACTTGCGAGTTTACCTTGTCTCCGCGGTAGTTTTTCTGCCGTGTGCCCTCCAGTCCTGAGAGCCCCCAACAAGGGCCTGGCCTCCCTTGTCCCCAGTTCGTCGCCTGCTTCTCCGGGCGACCCCTTTGTCGCCAGCTTCGCCGGGCGACCCCGTCAGCCGAACCGCGCAACCCCCGTGAGACCGACCCCTCGTCTGCTGCCGGACCGACCCCTCGTCCCAAGCGGGACCGACCCCTCGTCCAAAGCTGGACCGACCCCTCGTCCGCAGCCAGACCCCACCCCCTCTCTTCACTCCCCTCCCTCCCTATCCTCTCCCCTCCCTCTCCCCTCCTCTCTCCTTCCCTCTTTCCCCCTCCCTCCCTCTCCTCTCTCCTCCCTCACTTTCTCTCTCCCACCACTTCTCTCCTCTCCTCTCCCTCCCTCCCTCTCTTCTGCCCTCCCTTTCTCTTCCCACCCCCTCTCCACTCCCCTCCTTCCCTCTCCTCTCCCCTCCTCCTAGCTGAACCCAGGCAAAGGCCATCACTGAAGAGACCACCAGATGCTCTGCCTCCTTGGGTGACTGCACCCCCCACCTCCCACAGAGCATTCTCACCAAAGTCCCAAACCAGAATCTGATTAAGCTTCCAGGTCTGACTACCAATTTTAAGGAAAGACAAAGGGCAGAAGGACAAAGGGATACCCACAGGAAAATCCAAATGGGACAAGCTGGGACAAGCAGTCCAGTTTCTTCAATGAAATCCATATTGAGAAGAAAGGAAATATGGAGCAAACCAAGAGGTGAAGAGACCTGAGTGACACATTAACTGGTCACAGAGTGTGGGCCTTATTTGGACCCTAATTCAAGCAAACACATTTTAAAAATTCGTGAGACAGTTGGGGAAACTTGAACACAGGATAGATGCTAAGGTTAAAGAAATAATTAACTTTTTTTGCATGGTGACCTTATGGTGTTTATTTTTAAAAGGGCCAACCATACCTTTTGGTGACACATTTAAAATATTAAAGATGAAATAATAGGATTTCTGGGATTTGTTTCAAAATAATACAGGAGAGTGAAAGTAAGTGGACCCAGGGTTATGGAGAAATGGAAGCTGGGTAATGCTGAAGCTTGGCAATGGGTACATGGGACTTTATTCTATTATTCCTTCTACTTGGTTTATGTTTGGAACAGAGCTGCCTTGGGCACCAGCCAAGGGAGACGGGCATTTGCACTCTCCTCTTGGTTGCAGCCTCCATTTGTCCATGGACTCTGTGGCCAGCCTGGAGCATTCTTGGGGTGCAGTGAGAAGTGGGGAGAAGCCTCTGTTCTGGAAAGCTCTGCTCCAGACTGGCCCAGTGCCCTGCATGGGAAGGAGAGAGGAGAGTGCACGGAGCAGACGTGGGTTCCATTCTGCCGAAACCTGGGCTCACCAGGGAGAAAGCGATTCCTGTCCTGACTCACTCGCGAGTGCATGAAGGGAAGTAACTGGAGAGCCACACTTGGCCAGACAATGGAGTACAGCATCACCCCAAGAACCAGGGAGGCCGGGACGACGGTGAGGAGGCAGAAGGCACTGATGGAGCCGGGCAGATTCCAGAGTGGCACCAACCCCTACTCAGCCACCCGACAACTGTGTGGCCTTGGGCGTTTTATTTGAACTCTTGGAGGTCAAGAGTGCCCATTGGAAAAATGGGAAGAACGACAGCTGTCCCATGAGGTCAGTGCTCTCCAGTCATTTATTCAGCGTGCATTCTTGGGGCATCTTCTGCGTGCACAGGGAACATGGCTGAGAACAAATAAACTAAAATCTTTACATTCCCAGAACTGAAGGTTTAGAGAAGGAGGCAGGCAATAGATGAAAATAAGGGAGCAAAACACATGGTGTGCTGCGTAGTGGAAATTCTAAGAAGAAAAGTTAAGGCTGCAAATGGGGATATAAACTGGTGTGTGATATGGGGTGCACTGGAGGGGAGGGTGGGTGGAAATTTTAGATGCCAGGGCTTGAGAAGGTGACTTTTAGGAGGGAAATACGCAAAAAGGGCAAAAGAATCAGGCAAGGAAACCGTGAGGGCAAAGGGGCTGAGGGAGGTGGGGGCATGTTGCAGGAACAGCGGGAGGTCGTTGTGGCTGAAGTGGAGGGAGCAGAGGAGAGTGGTAGGGGGTGAGGTCAGGGAGGAGGGGCTGGAGAAGACGGCCAAAGGCAATGCCCTGCAGATGCCAGATGCACAGTAGGCTCTCAAGAAAATGCACACAGTAGGCATTCAAGAAACCACCTAGTTACATAGTAGGTGCTCAAGAGAATGTCAGGCACACAACACACACTCAAGAATGCTGTGCACCCAGTAGGTGCTCAAGAAATTGCCCGGTACAGACTTTTACACCATAGGTGCTCAACAAATCATCATACATGGGAAGCGGATGTGGCTCAACTGATAGAGCATCCGCCTATCACATAGGAGGTCCAGGGTTCAAACACAGGGCCTCCTGACTCATGTGGTGAGCTGGCCCATGCTCAGTGCTGATGTGTGCAAGGAGTGCCGTGCCACGCAGGGGTGTCCCCCACGTAGGGGAGCCCCACGCGCAAGGAATGTTCCCCATAAGGAGAGCTGCCTCATGCAAAAAAAGCGCAACCTGCCCAGGAGTAGTGCTGCACACACGGAGAGCTGATGCAGCAAGATGATGCAACAAAGAGACACAGATACCTGGTGCCACTGACAAGAATGCGAACGGACACAGAAGAACACACAGTGAGTGGACACAGAGAGCAGACAACGGTGGGTGGGGTGGGGGGGGAGAAATAAATTTAAAATTTTTTTTTAAAAAAACAACAAAAAAGAAGTCACTAAACACACGGTAGGTGCCCAAGAAAGGGTGGCTGCCGCTCTTCAAAGGAGTAAGCCACCGGAAATCAAATGTGGAAGTGGGAAAACAATTGAACTGTGAGTTCTGTTTCTTGGGTTGGCCACTGGACCGTCCTTTGTCTAGCCCCAAGGCGGCCTTGAAGTCTGCGGTTGAGCTGCCTGCTCATTGCCATGGGCCCTGCACGCTGGCACGAGGGCTGCTTCCTCCCTTGCCCAGGCGGGAAGCAGGGGCTGATGAAGCCAGCAGGGCCCAGTCCTTGCACACCACTTGGGATCCCTGATGTGAGGCTGGTCCAAGTCAGAGGCTGTTGAAGCAGAGATGAAGTGCTGGCTGCCCCGGGGCCTTTCCAGCTGGTGTTGGAATGTCCCTGTTTCTGTTCTTTTTTTTTTTTGTCTTTATTTATTTTTTTAATGTTACATTCAAAAAATATGAGGTCCCCATAAACCCCCCACCCCCCTCACCCCACTCCTCCCCCCATAACAACAACCTCCTCCATCATCATAAGACATTCATTGCATTTGGTGAATACATCTCTGAGCACCGCTGCACCTCATGGTCAATGGTCCACACCATAGCCCACACTCTCCCACAGTCCACCCAGTGGGCCATGGGAGGACATACAATGTCCGGTAATGTTTCTGCTCTTGTTCTCACTTGTCATTCCGTTGGATTCCAGAGTGCCCGGTGGTATCTCCGCTTCCCAGGGTTTCCATCCTCATTTGATAACTTGGGAAAGCTGCGGAGATGCTGCAGTTAAAAGTCTTCACACTCAGCCCCTGACTGCACTCTTCGCTGTGGCCAACCGGTGCACTGTGAATTCAAAGAGGTGCTTCTGCAAACCTGTGTATTTAGAAAAAAAATCCACGAGGCCCTTCCAGGGCAGAGCTCAGTGGGCTGCAGGTGCCCTCATGCCTGACAGGAGAGGGAGAAGTAGGGTCCCCAGGACATGCCCTGAAGGACGGTCCTCATTGCTCCCAACCTCGACCCTCGGGTCTCACCTGAGTTAGCTTGTGTTTCTCAGGCACCTTCGTGGGACCTGGACAGCTGGGAGCTGACCGCGGTCTCCTGCCCTAAGGCTGGGCTTGAGGGGGAAGGGACAGTGCTAAGCCATGCCTGTCTTCCCATTCAGTGGGCATGATTCTTGAAATGTCTTCTCTAGAAGATCATTCTTGTGGTTAAATGCTGGCTTTTCAGAACATTTCCTATATCCTTTTATTATTTATTTATGTCTTTTCCTTCTTTATTTTTAAAAAAATGTTACATTAAAAAAATATGCGGTCCCAATATAACCCCATCCCCCTCACCCCAGTCCTCCCACATCAACAACCTCTTTCATTATCATGGGACATTCACTGCATTTGGTGAATACATGTTGGAGCACTGCTGCCCCATATAGATAGTGGCCCCCAGTCCACCCAGTGGGCCATGGCAGGATGCAGCACTCCTAGGAAAAGTAATTAAATATCAATTGGCTACTCACTTAACACATTGTTGTTTCCTTCCCTAAAAGGAAGGTTTGAGGAAAGCACTTAATTCTAGAATAGGAACAGTTGCTTTAGAATTCAGAACTGCTAAGTAGCCCCTCATCAGCTTGCTGTGGTATACAACTACTAGGTCCAACAGAACCACTGAAAGCCAGCAAAAAGCCACGGGTGTCAATTTCCAAATTTGTCTTCATTAGATTTTTTCCCCAAGAACTGACATAATCTTTGAATTGTTCTTTCTTTTAAAAGGTAGCACAATTGTATATATGAATTACTGTGATCTAAAACTTTTGTAACGATAAGCTTAATAAGTAGAAAAAAAAAAGAAAAAGAAAGGATATTGACACTGAGGAAAAGATGGAAGAAATTGCCTTGCCAATTTGCATACAGGGCAACACTTATTGCAGTGATGGAAGGCAAAATATCAAAAACAAAGCTTTTGCATTTAAAAATTTTTTGGTACCCCAATTTATTTTTACCGTAATTTTTCTAAATTAATATGTATTCTATATCTAACCTTTAAACTCATCACTATATTCCATTTTACTATTAATGGAACCTGGCAATATATTGGGCTTCATTTTTTAAGTTTTGGATCACAGAGAGGTTCAACAATGGCAGGGGAGGTATACTGGTGTGGTATGTTATTGACAGGGGACACATGGTTGACAGGCAGTTCTCCAGGGCATATATCCAGGGTACATAAAAATGTTTGGATATTTTCATAGTGGTTACAGTTAAAAACAACAACTGAGGGAATGCTGAGTTCCTAGCCAGGGGAGCTCTATCACAGTCCCTAAAGGAACAGCAACAATCCCCCAAGTGCAACAGCAAAGACCAAAAAAGAAGGAAGGTCCAACAATTAGCCCTTGATACTAATGACTGTGCTTGTAAGCCTGTGCACCTGCAATAAGAACAAGGCCTAGAGCTGCAGGGGGCCTAAGAGTTACCTCCGGAGAGCCTCAATGTGACTCAAATGTGGCCAGTCTCACAGTCAAACTCAGCATGGGACATGACTCCCGGGGATGAGCCTCCCTGGCACCGAGGAATTACTACCAAGTACCAGCTGATGATGTAACTAGAAAATGACCTTGAATAAAAGGGTTGACTCGGACCAGCAGAATATCTCAGTCTACATATAATACCAGGAGTTAAAAATGCTTTTTGACCTGAATAACAGTGGGAAATGGAAAGGACAAATGAGTTTATATGGCTATGAGTCTCCAAAAAGAGCCAGGATGTTGTCAGAGGGGTTGCCCTTATGCATACCTGAGCAGAGTCCCAGAGACAGATAAAGTAGATACAACTCCAGGTATTGGTTCTTCTGAGAGTTACAGAGACCCACAGGTTCTATGGTCATGGCAGATGGAGTTCAGTGCCATGTCAGTTGGCCTTAATTTGGACTTTGTGTTTCTGTATAATGGAACTGGACTCAGATGTGATCTTTGTCCACAAGCCTCTCCTGTTACTTTTATCAGAACTGTAGTTGGTGCTGAGGTTTAGTGTATACTCAGGGGACCTGAATCTCTGGACTGACCATGTGATAGCCAGGCCCTGAGCCTCAACAGACTTGCAACTCCTACACTCTGGTTTATTGGACTTACCCAACTCAGCTAACATGGAGGTGTAGAAGGTCAACCACCACACCAGGGAGCCAAGAGTGCCAACAATTGAAAGCAGGAGGATTGCATCCAGCATCCATTGGAATCTAAGCCCCCTCTTGATATAGATGTGGAGTGGATGCAACCATTCCAAGGTCCCCAGGATGGAGGAATAGAGTATGGATTAGAGTGGACTTACTGATATTCTATTCATGAACTATTGTGATTAGTAATCAAAGAAAATGTGGTATTTGTGTGGAGAAAGTGGCCATGGTGGCTGCTGGGAGTAGGAAGTGGGAGGAAGAGATGTGATGTGGGGGCATTTTGGGGGGTTGGAGTTGTTTTGGGTGGTGCTGCAGGGACAGTTACTGGACATTGTATGTCTGCCCATGGCCCACTGGGTGGACTGTGGGAGAGTGTGGGCTATGGTGTGGACCACTGACCATGAGGTGCAGCGGTGCTCAGAGATGTATTCACCAAGTGCAATGAATGTCTCATGATGATGGAGGAGATTGTTGTTATGGGGGGAGGAGTGGGGTGAGGGGGGTGGGGGGAATATGGGGACCTCATATTTTTTTAATATAACATTAAAAAAATAAAGACAAAAAAGTAATATAAAAAAGTAACTCAACTTTTAGTGTAAGGGCTGGATTAGAAGACATAACAGAAAAGAGAAAGTAAAGAGAAGTCTTGGTGGGAATCTTATCTTTGGGGTAAGAAAAGTCATGGACCCTCCAGGGTGTGAGAGTGTGTGTGTGTGTGTGTGTTGGTTGTGTGAACTGTTCCTCTTTTTAAAGTTTTGCTTTTGATATTGGGGTTTCCCAATAGGTTCCTGGGGCCCTAAGATGATAGTTAAAAGGGCATTTTTTTAGGAGAAGCAGTCAAGTCCCTTGAATCTTTTGATTTATAATAAAATACAGCTAGCTTCTATTAGTCTTCAGGATAGACTGTTAAACCTCTTATTTCTCTTAAGCTGTGGCCAAATGGATTTTTTTAAAAAGAAAGAAAGAAAGAAAATCAACACAGATGTTCAGAATTGGGCCATGAGACCAGGCCAAATAAAAAGCCTCTCTGATTTTGGGAACAATGAGTCACTCAAGAAAAGGAGCCCAGTCCTGGGAGTTGATACCTACTCTTTAAAAGATTCCAGGATAGCTTTCTGTGGGCTGGGGAATTTTGAGGGCACTCTTGAAATTGTTTTCCACAAGAGAATTTCCAAGAACCTGTGAGTAAGGGAGCTAGGGAGTGGATATGGGGAACCCTGGGTGTAACGTAAATGATAATAAGAGTATCTGAGATTTATAGTCATGATCTTAATGCTCAACTGTATTTACATGAGCAGTTTTTTGTGAACTCATTCACTCAATCACTCGCTAACGCTTACTCAGTGTTTCCAATATGCAGGCAGTTGGGATACAGATGCATTAGACATATTACACACCACCGATGGCAACCATTTATCCCTGCTCTGTGCTGGCCACTGAGGAAGGACCGCAGAAAGACAGAGTCCTCCCCTGCCCTCGGAGAACTCATGTTCTAGCTAGGAATTTGGGTAGCATGAGATAAGGTTTTGAATTATTTCAGAGTATGAAGGAGAAAACCGGGGCTTAGGGGATTCTTAAAGACAGTTACAGGTATCCTAGATCCTGGACTGAGAGGGTGCACACCAAAGTAAAGGGGGTGAGAGGGAGGGAGAGGGGAGGGGTTGTCCCAAATAGAGGAAGAGCCTGCAAAGGTCCGGAGGGGGAAGCAGCATGGCGTGCTTGAAAATGAAAGGAGCCCAGCCCGGATGGCTGGAGCACAGAGCTGGCGGGAAGGGTGGGGGGAAGGCAGGCTGGTGAGGTAGGCAGGCGGTCACCCAGGTCGCGGAGGTCGCATTTTGAATCTGATCCATGGATCAAAAGGACGTTGATCAGAAGGAAATCAGTCACTGAAATATATATATCTAAATGTGATTAGAGGGGGGAATGTTGGATTGTATATATGGTAATAGAATAAAAAATTAAAAAAAAAAGAAATCCATGGAACTGCACTACATAAATAGTAAACCTAAGTTAAACCATGGACTGCAGTTAACAGTACAATTATAAAAATGTGCTTTCATCAATTGCAACGAAGGCTCCATGCCAAAGCAAGGTGTTAATAACAGGGTAGCACACGGGAATCCTGTATTTTATGCATGATTGTTCTGTAAGCCCACACCTCTCTAATTTAAACAAAAAGGGTATCAGTATCTCTCTTGATGATGAAGTTTTGTTTGGGACCATTGGGATAAATGCCAAGAAGTGTATCCCTCCGTTTACCATCTTCAGATCACTGCGAAATACGCCTTCCTTATGGGGTCCTCTGATTCTGGCTTGATGTTTCCCACGAGGGTAATATGTGGGAACTGCTCTGAAATGGCTAATGCTCTTCATTTATTGCAAGCAAATTTCCCATTCAAACTAGAATGAACCTGGTTTTTATTGCATCATGCTGGAGTTGAGTTTGAGGATCCCATAATAAATGAGCCCAAGGATACAAACTGTGTACACAGATTTGAGAGTGTGTGTAAACAATTTCTTAACTCTCAGGAGTTAGAACAGGAGTTAGAACAGCATGCTCTATTTTTTTTTAATATAATAGAATTAAAAGAATGCAATATCCTTTTTCTTTAATCACATGGCTATCCTGCATTGGTCAATCAAGTCAAAGGCCAGTGAATTCCAGACCCAAGTAGGTGCCATACTTATCCAGCAAATCATGCCAGTGGGAAAAGATCTACTCAAATCCAGCTCTGATGAGATTCACCAGAGGCCCTGACCACCTTGTCGCATTTGATTTTGCTCTACAGGTGGGTTCTGTCAGCTTTAGAATTTCTCCCAAAAGCCTTTTATGTGCATACCCTGTACCCTGTGTGCATTCAATACATACTACATGAATAGACATTTCAGACTGTAGGGCATCTTTGCCAGAGATGTATGCCAGCTCTGCCAGTACTTTATAAGCAGTCCTAGAGGCATCAAATCCCTCAGTTTTGCAGCTGCACCAAGCTATCACCCTTGCACCTGATCTTCTCAGAGCCTTTGGTTTAGCCCTGAGTGCCATCCAGGCATGGCGGCCTGCACAGACCCATAACCCTGTCCTTCCCCTGTCCAGGGATGGAGATGGGAGCATACATTTGCTCTGATCTTAAAGATACACCAAGGGGTAGAAGTTTAAAAAGGTGTTTCCTATAGTTTTGAGCACTTACAATCCAAGGCCACCAGTTGCCTGAAATCTGAGACCTGCAGATATCAATAGTCAGAAAAGGTCAAGAAGGTGTGGCAGCTTCTGATTCAACATCTTTATGGAAATAATATGTTTATTTGTAGAGTGTGTTTGAACACTTTAGAAAAGAAAAATTACATGGTGTTTTAGAAATCCAGAGAAATCAAGACACTAATATAATTTGCGCATATATCAGGAAATATGACAGAAGAAAAACTTTAAATTTTGCTTTATTTCCCATTGTTGAAAAAGTCATTAATCAGTTGAGGAGTACAGATTAAAGAGCTGTGGAACCAATCAATCAAAAATCAAATTGTTAGTGAGGATTCTTGGGTTTGAATCTAAATCTCACTTATTTACAGTTATATATTATTGCTTCTGAATGCTTTGTCTATTATATTAAAAATAACAATAGAGTATTTAATATGAATTATTTTATTTGATGAACAGAAATTTAATGTTGAAATTAATCAGTGAGGTCTTTTAACTTTCACGTAAAATGGTTTTGATAAAATGTTAATTTATGAAAATTATCTTTATTAATATTGTCTCCACTCTTTCCTGGGAGTCACTAAGCAAAATGATTAAAGAATATGCCAGATTTCACAATGGAAAAGACCAACAAATGAATTGAAAAGTGGATAATGGATATGAATGAGATAGCTCATGGAGAAAAATAATATAAACAACCCTTAACATTTGAAAAGGTGCTTAAGCTCCCACATGGTGAGAGAAATGTGCATTCCATGAAATACTTGTTTTTCACTTAAAATATGGGCAAAAATTCAAGGTTTGACTGCACATTCTGTTGATGAGACTGTAGGGAAATAGACACTGAAATTGCTGGAAGATATGCAAATTGGTCAATTACTATAGAGAGGAATTTGAGAATATTAAGAAAATCATAAAAATGCTTATCTTTCATCCCCCAGAAATCACCAGTCTGGGGAATTTATCTCACAGACCTTTATATACATATATTAAAGGAGAGACATCAAGGTTATTCATTGCAAAATTGTGAGGATCATAAAAGATGGAAACAAAATTTCCACCAATATAAAACTCGTGAAATAAATTATGGTTCAAATACTATGTTCAAAAGAATGAGGACCTATTTTCTTCACTTGTGTAAAGAATATGATAATACTACTACCTAAATCATAGGTTTGTGATGAGGATTAAAAGAAATAGTACTTGGAAAGCATTTGTAAGAGTGTCTTGGCATATTAAGCATATAATACATGTTTGCTATAACTATTCCTTATCCTGTGATTCACTGGGAGAGAGGAACAAATTGGTTTGGAGGAAAAGGGTGTTCTATGAAGATTAGGATTTACAACATCAGTTATGAGGTTTTGAAAGGATTTTAGAAATACGTCTTATAAAGCAGAATTGAAATTGTGAACTAAACTTGAACTATAATGTTACAGAGCACCGTATCTAGATAAAGTAAAACTGCAGACAAAAGGAATGGTAACATGATGAAGTTTGGTTAGCTAATGGGTGGGAACTTGCTTAAGCAATAATGCCATCTTTTGTTCATGTATCACTTTGTATCATATTTTGTGGCATACCATTTTATATGTATACCTTGTCTCACTTGACTTTATTAGGATATGACACTGAGCTGCATGATTCAGCATTTTAGCTGTCACTTGGCAAACATGATGGTAAAATGAGAAGAAGTCAGGGGAAGAAATTTCCCATTACTGTTTGTCCAACCTTGGGCCAATTGCCACAACCTTCACTGAGAGGCTGGTCTGCAGGTGTGAGAGAATTAAGGATGGCAATGACTATAAACGCTGAACAAGTGCTATATAAAGAATATTAGCTTTGCAATTCAATACTTACTATTGTCATCTGCCCTGGTTTGTGTGCTAAGCCCTGTTGATGCGGGGATAAATAGCTGACCCCTACTTTGAGTGGCTCAGAGCGGCACGGGTCTGCCCCAGGTAACAGCACTATTGTGGAGATGTATAAGTGGGTCAGGAAGGTTTTGCAGAGAAGCAATTTGCTTGGTTCAGTTAAGGGAGACACTTATCACCATGGCATCAAAAGAATATGGACTTTGGAGTCACTTGGGTATGACTCTGATTCAGTTCGGTAAATTCATCATTTCCTTTGATACTCAACTTTCTTGTCTATTAAGGGGGATGATAATTCACCTTGCAGGGAAGTTATAAGAATTAGAGATAACAGATAGGAAGCAGCTAGGATTCAGCCCAGCAATAGCAGGTGCTCAGGAGATGATGAGCCACTGGGATAAAATTTCCTTGGGGATAAGGGTTTGTGTTCGTCTTGTTCACTTTTTACCTGCTATGTGCTCTAAATGTGCATGGAACTTAATGGAGGCACTTTATGAACATATTTTTTAAAGAATGGATAATGGATATTAGCAAAGCAAATAGCATGAATGAATGAAACATCTGTTTGGAAGCCGGAAGCCACGTCGTCCCCCTCGGAAGATGTTGGACAAGCTGAGCCTGCAATCAAGTTGATCTGAGATTTGGGGGGAAACTGTGCCTGAAATCACTTTTTATGAAGCTGAAATATTTACTTTTGGCAGGAGAGAGGAGAAAGCTGACAGGAGGTGTCGGGATTGGGTTCTACGGTTTAAAGAGTCATAAATCTTAGGTTCACTTTTAATGAATGCAGTGTGTGATTGAAATAATTGTATTTGAATTTACTTTCTGCCCCTTCCTGTAATATGATGGGGAGGAGTAAATCTACAAAGGCAATCTGAGCATTTTGCAGTTTCGAAGTTCTAAGAGTTGTCAAATAAGCCAAAATATATCAGGCCTCCACTTCCAAAAGATAATGGCTGCTCAACTCTGCCTTCCAAAGTTGAGGGGTGAGCTTGGAGCTCCTTTTAAAAAGTCCCAATTGGCCTAAAACTTGTTCCTATGACTTTCCAATGAAGTGTGAAGTGCTTCTTTAGCTGTGTTTTGTGGGGGCGCAGGGGGGAGGGGTTGATCCTGTTTCATTCTTTGGATAAACTTTAGAGAAAAGACAGGCTGCTGGTGAGAAAAGTGAAGTCATTCCTGGCTTTCAGAACTAATTCTTGGGAAACATTGCTGATTCCAGAAATATGGTGAACACATAATCTGAAAACCCACAGCTACAAATACCTTTTAAAGTGCTGGAAACATTTTAGCAAACATCCCTTTTAATGCATGGCTGAGCTTGCAACAAAGTATGGAATGTTTCCAGGGGTTAAGAACAGAGCTAAGGGACAGAGCTGAAAGCCCACCAGCTTACCCTATGACTAGGTGTGGAAGCCTGGGGGTGGGGCAACCCGAGGACCCCGAGTCAGTGAGGGTGGCTCTGAGAAGTGAGAACCACAAAGGATTACAATCTCACAGACAAAGTAGAATCAAGGACAATTGCTGCCCCTCCCCTGGACAAGTAAGCTTCTCTGCCTAGAACAGGACTTGGGATGGATGCCAAAGACCCCTTGGAATTCACCCTAAAGAACTGCACCCTAAAGAAAAGCATGTAGGGAAAAACTGTATTAAGAATAATAAGCCTGATGTTGGGGTAAAAATCATTATCAGGATTTTAAAAAGTCACCGAATATTAAGGAAAGAAACAATCCTGAGATTGTAAACTCTAATCCCATCATCTTGAAGCAGGTCAGTGCAGGAAATGAGGGTAGGCAGCTGGTCAGAACAGAGCCATAACCATCACAGCCGAGACCCAGCAGAAACCCTGTGAGGGAGGGCAGCTGCTTGAAGACAAAGCCACAACTGTTAGAGCTGAGAAGTCCACCGAGACCCTGGTCAAGAGGGTCCCTTTGAAAAGAAGCCCTGGATACCTCCAAACAGAAAGGCCTCCTTGATTCCCTGAAAGCTAATAAGTGAAGATGGAAAGGCAACCAATTAGGATGGCAACTAATTGAGATCCCTCCTTAACACAGGCAGGGGGGCAGAAGAAAGGTCTTAAAAAGGCCTACCCTAGGAAGAGGAGTTGGCCCAGTGGTGAGGGCGTCTGTCTACCACATGGGAGGTCTGCGGTTCAAATCCCAGGCCTCCTTGACATGTGTGGAACTGGCCCAAGCACAGGGCTGATGTGTGCAAGGAGTGCCCTGCCATGCAGGGGTGCCCCCTGTGTAGGGGAATCCCACACCCAAGGAGTGAGCCCCATAAGGAGAGCCGTCCAGCACGAAAGAAAGTGCAGCCTGCCCAGGAATGGCACCGCACACATGGAGAGCTGACACAACAAGATGATGCAACGAAAAGAAACACAGATTCCCGTGCCACTGACAACAACAGAAACGGACAAAGAAGAACACGCCGCAAAATGGACAATGGACACAGAGAACAGACAACTGGGGGGGGGGGAGAAATACATTTTTTAAAAAAAGGCCTATTCTGGGGCCCCACATCGCACATCTACTGTGTAGCATGCCCATGCTCAAATCTCAAGTGTGTACTCTTGCTTTTTCTCATTTCTCAGTAAACATTTTACTTGCTTTTCTACCTTTTGGCATGTCCTTGAATTCCTTTATACAGTGTAACCAAGAACTTGGAAACCCAAAGCATTCCAGAAACCCCTTTGGCGAGCCAGCCAGGAGTACAGGAGGTAAGTAACACTCCCTGATACCTGACAAAGCCTGGTGAGTCTTGGCTTTTAAGGAGAGCCTGTCTGTGCCCTCTTTGTCTTATTAGTGAGGCCCCTGAGACTTTTGCCCATGGCCGTGACTGGTGGTTTGTCCTTCCTTGGTCCCATGGAGGCCCTGAGATTCCTGTTACTCCATTAACAGCCTCTAGGCTGTTTGCCTGTAAGCTGCAGAACCATCAGTCTCTGGCCTCTTAACGTCTGATTTAACTGCAAACCTCGGCAGCAGCCATAAAGGGAGTCTCTCCCACAGCTACTTCCTAAGATCTTTCTAACAGTGGACCAAGAGAAGGGTCTTTGGTCAGCCCCTTTTCTTGGGAAGAAGCCTGGCTTGGTAGCTTTAGTATGGGAACTGGACCCAGTCATCTCCCAAGACCTCTAGGCCCTGGGGATGCCCAGCAAGCAGGGCTCCCAATCCTAAGAACATTGGGATGCTGGGGCAGTAAGCAAGTTCCATCCACTCAGGTCAAGGAGTGGGACATCACTGAGATTAACAAATGCATTTATCCTCCCCTAGGATAATGGGCTGCTCCCCCAGCATTCCAGCAGACTCCCCATTGAGGTGTCTTTCCAGGAATTGGGACAATCTACCTACTGATGGTCTAGAAAGGAAACAGCTAGTCTTTTTCTGCCACACCATGCAACCACAATATAAATTAAAGGACAGCCAAGGCTGGCCTTTAAATGGGACCCTGAATTCCAGTTAGACCCCTTGTGTAAGAGGGAAGAAGGGGACGAGGATATCTAAGGGCCAGAGACCATATGCATGTCTCTTCCAAGGGAGGAGGAAATGCACTGCCAAACAGTCAAGTATGTAAGCTCAAGGAAACCACTCAGAGGCAGGACAAAAACCCAGCCTTATTTCAAGGAAAACTGGTAGAGGGAATAAAAAACACATGCTGGTAGATCCTAACTCTAAGAAAGGACAGATCCTCGCAGAAATTCACTTCATTAGCGAGTCTGCTTCGGATACCCGCAGGAGGCTGCGAACACTTTCCCCGGGTCCCTGAACTTCCATGAAATCCCTTTTAAAAAAACAGCCTTCACAGTTTTCAACAATCAAGACTGCACCCCTGAGGGGGGACAGGTAAGGAGGGGCAGGCCAAGGGCCCAGGAACAGGCTCGCCTTTTAGCTGCCACTGTAGAGGCACCCTGTCACCTTGGGGCCACCCGAGCCCAGGCTCCACAAGAGCAGGCACCTGTTTCAAGTGCAGAGGCTTGCCCCTGGCTCCATGCCATTTCATGGTGGGGATCCACCAGGGCCTTGTCCCCAGGGGAGAATGGAAGGGGCCTGAGGCCTGATGTGGCTCCCTGAATGACACTGGAGACCATCAACCAGGAGGAGCCTTGGGTGACCCTTGATGGGGCAGGGAAGATCATTCATTTCTTAATTAACATGGGAGCCACTTAGTCCTGACCTGCCACTCCAGGCCTCCTTGGTCTTGGTCATGCTAATGAGTGGATGAGGAGTCAAGATCTAGGCTGTTTACTGAACCTCTGCCTGTGGAATAGGAAACTTCCTCATAAGCCATCCATTAAGCAGTGTCCCCTCAAGGAGGAAGCTGTCAAAGGTCTCCAACTCCTGATTAAAAAGTTCCTGGAGAGGAGCCTCCTAGTTCCAAGTGAATCTCCTTGCAGCACTCCAGTCCTTCCAGCGAAAAAGCCTGCAGGACTTGACCCGTGGCGAGAAGTCGCAAATGGAGAGCCAGCCCCAGAGCAGCCCTGATTCGTATCTTGCCAGCCATGGGGGCTTGCTTGGGTCACTCAACTCCATGCCTAGCAGGTGCCAGGGGATCTCCCTGCAGGAACAAAGCTGGAGGTTCTGCAGAAGTTTTCTGCAGATGCTGGGTGCTTTGTGTAAAGGTGATTCTAAAGTTGGTTCTTTCCCTGTGCTAAGTGAGCATGTGAAATTCTTTCTTCTGTTCTAATCTGTGCTTACTTTAACTCTGAAAGTCCGCTGGTGCCCAGGCGCTCATAAATCAGATTTGGGATTCTCCTGTTAGGAATTGCATAACAGTGAAATGTAAACTAAAAATGAGTCTTTAAATTTCAATACTGTCTTGTGATTGGATTTTATGTGTAAAAGAAGTCACAAATGGAACTAGTTCAACTGCTGGAAAAGCAGAAAAACTTAGCAACATTAATGTTACTAATAAGATAGTTTTAGTTGTTTAGTTAATTAACAAAAGTGCCCCATTCATTTTGACGTGAAAATCTACTGAAAACTGTAATTCAGAGTTAAGACAAAGTCAGTATATTTTGCCTTTATACTTACTATTGCGAAGGTAGCTCTAAATTAAATTTACCTTTGTTTATGGTTACTTCAAGTCTAGCCTCACCCTTGTATATGCTTGTTGTTGTGATGGTAATTCTAAAATGAGCTTGCATTTGCTTATGGTTGTTTCAGGACTGGACCTCACCATTTTTATAGTAAGTCTCTATCTCCCTGTGTTAATCCATGGAAACTTTTGCTCCCCATGGCTCTGGGGAAGGCACACTTGTTTCCTGTTCTATTAGCATTAATAACACTGCTTTCTCTCATGACTTTGGTGTGGACTCCAATTTACCTACTCAGCATCCCATGAACTTTGATGAGATAACTGTTCAGTGGAATCTGGAGGACTGTTATTTATGAGGACTGAGGAATGGGGGCCTCCTACCGTGAGTACCAAGTTTCCTAAAAGCAGCAGGTCATGAGAGAGACCACTTTTACCTGAGACCTCAAAGACCTCAGGGAGTCCATACAGGAATTGGTGTTGCTCATCCGAGGTCTGTCAATGTTGAAATGGGAAATAAGCAAAGCTCTGGAGCAAAGGAAAATGTTGTAGAATGTATTTTAAAGCATTGGGACCATTTGTTTATAAGCCAATAACTAAAAAGAATGAAATTCTTGTGCAAAACTGCATAATCACAATGCTGATTAGAATAATAAGACATAGCCTTCAAGAGATCTTTTGAATATAATGTTATTTAACAGTTCAACGTATTTTGTAGAAAATGAAAATTATAAGTAACCTTAGTAAGTTTTGCATTTTTGTGTCTAACTCTCTATTTGTTCTATCTGTTTAATGTGTATTTTCATACCTTGGGATGAGAATATAAAATTAAATGAAAATTCTTAAAGGAGTTCTAGAGAACCAGCAAGATGGTGGCAGAGTAAGGAGCTCCTAGAGTCAGCTCCTGCTACAGGGCAGTCAGCAAACACCCAGAGCTCTCCGGAGCTAGCTGAAGCACCTGTGTGGGGGCTCCAGGAGGCCAGAAGAGCATCCTGCAATGTCTTTGAAGGAGTAGAAGGAGGAGACTGCCCATCTGCAGAGAAGACTCGTAAGTAGAGTGTTCCATGCCCCGAGGCCGGTGCCCATCCTCCACTGGAGGCACAAGCCACCTCGGGTTGGAATTGAACCCAATTCTGCAGCTGGAATTGAAAGCTCCACTTCCCCAAAACGGGGGAGGAAGAGACGGTTGGGCACCAACTTCAGCTACTGATGAGGAAATTCAGTGGGCTACAGTATAATCCTTAAAGCAGCTAAGGTTTGAGCCTATCCAAGTCAGAAAGAGGCCAGGAGCCATCACCTTAATTAACTCCACACCTGGCACGAGGGTAAGCAGGGCAGACTGAAAATCCCAGTGCTGGTGGGGACCAGCTTCTTTCCAACTAGGTCAGACTGTAGCTCTAGCCTCGGCCCAGTGCCACCTTCAGCAGGAGGAAGCTTCAGGGACCTGTGCCAGCCTTTCCAGGAAATTACCGGAGGCTGGTGATTATCCTACTCTGGCAGCACAAGTTGCCCCAGGAGCTATTCTGTGGCTGGAATTGGAAGTTCCATTTCCCAAAAACGGGGGAGCAGGAGACAGTTGGTTGCTGATTTCAGCTACTGATAGACTTGGCTGGCTAAGACGTAACTCTGGGAACAGCTGGGGTGTGACCGGGCTCAAGTCGGAAAGAGGCCTGTAGCTGCCATTCTGACTCTGCCCCCAGCCTGAGGGGAAGCCGGGCTGACTGAAACTCTCAGTGTTGGCAGAAACCAGTTTCTTTTGCACAGATCAGCCTGCAGCCCTAGACTAGGCTTCAGCCCCCCCTCTGGCAGGGAGGAGACTGGCAGGCCCTGCACCAGCCTATCCAGGTAACTGCAGGGAACTTTGGCTGGCACAGACAGAAAATCAGAAGTCTACCAGGGCAACTGTGGTCATCTTGGACCTGTACTGCATAGATTGCTGCCCACACCTGCAGCTCCATCCCCGCCCAGGCTGGGGAGAAAGGGGCATGAAGCTTCATCTGTCTCTTTGGGCAACTACAGTGTAGGTCTGCACTTGGATTATTCCACACAGCTGTGACTCTGTCCTTACCCCTGGCAAAAGAGGAAGTTGGAAGGAGCTTCATTGGTCCCTGGCACAATGAGGGCAGCTTGAGCCTCCACAGCTTACAGCACCAACTACATGCTTGGCTCCTTCTGCTCAACCAGCAAGGGAGAAAGGATAGGAAGCCCTAAACTAGAGAGAAAAACTGCACCCAGAATAAATACTCTAGTGAGCCAGATACAAAGACACCAACAAAAATTACAATCCACACCAAGAAACAGGAAGCTATGGCCCAGTTAAAGGAACAAGATAAGCCTCCAGGTGATATATGAGACAACTAATCATAGATGTTCAAACAAATCTCCTTAATAAATTCAATGAGATGGCTAAAGAGATTCAGGATATTAAGAAGACACTGGATGAGCACAAAGAAGAATTTGAAAGCATACATAGAAAAATAGCAGATCTTATGGAAATGAAAGTCACAATAAATGAAATTTAAAAATATTGGGATCATATAATAGCAGATTTGAGGAGACATAAGAAAGGATTGGTGAGCTTGAAGAAATGGCCTCTGAAAGTGAGCATACAAAAGAACAGATGAAGTAAAGAATGGAAAAAAAATTGAACAAGTTCTCAGGGAACTAAATGTCAGCAAAAGTCATGCAAACATATGTGTCATGGGTGTCCCAGAAGAAGAAGAGAAGGGAAAAGGGGCAGAAGGAATATTTGAAGAAATAATGTTAGAAAATTTCCCAACCCTATTGAAGGACATAGATATCCCTGTCCAAGAAACACAACGTATTCCCATCTGAAAAACTCCAAATAGACCAACTCCAAGACACATACTCATCTGCATGTCAAAGGCCAAAGACAAAGAGAGAATTCTGAGAGCAGCAAGAGAAAAGCAATGCATAATATATAAGGGATACCCAATAAGATTAAGTGCTGTTTTCTCACCAGAAACCATGGAGGCAAGAAGACAGTGGTCTGATACATTTAAGATACTACAAGAGAAAAATTTCCAGCCAAGAATCTTATATCCAGCAAGACTGTCTTTCAAAAATGAGGGCAAAATTAGAATATTCACAGATAAACAGAAACAGAGAATTTCTAAGCAAGAGGACAGATTTTCAGGAAATACTAAAAGGTGTGATAGAACCTGAAAAGAAAGGACAGGAGAGAGAGGCCTGGAAGAGAGTCTAGAAATGAAGATTATGTCAGTAAAAGTAACAAAAATTGTCAAAAGAGTGGTGAAAATAAAATATGACATTACACTCAAATAGGAATAAACTTAACCAATGATATAAAGCACTTGTATTCAGAAAACTGCAACTGAATGTTAAAACAAATCAAAAAAGCCCTAAATAACTAGAACATTCCATACTCATGGATTAGAAGACTAAATATCATTAAGATGTCATTTCTACTCTAATTGATATATAGATTTAATGCAATCCACATAAAAATCCCACCAGCATTAAAGAAAAAATTGAAAACATGATCATTAAATTTATTTGGAAGTGTAAGGAGTCCTGAATAGCCAGAAACATCATAAAAAGTAAAAGTGAACCCTCATCTCCAGACTTTAAATCACAATACTACCTACAGGGGTAAAAACAGCATGGTACTGGCCTAAGACAGGCACAACAGACCAATGGAACCAAATTAATGGTTCAGAAACAAATCCTCACAGGTATGGTCACATGATTTTTGACTAGCCTCTCAAACTCACACTTGGGGAGAATAATCCATTCAGCAAGTGGTGCTGAAAAATTGGATACCCATAGCTGAAAGAAGGAAAGAGGATCCCTATCTCACACATGATCCAAAAATTAACTCAAAATGGATCAAAAACCTAAAAATAAAAGCAAGAACCATAAAACTTCTGGAAGAATTTATTGGAAAATATCTTCAAGACCTGGTGATAGGTGGTGAATTCTTAAAGGAGATAAGAGGAGGACTGAGTGGACTACTGATGTTTAATGTATATAGAAGTTTTAACTGGCTTTAGTGTAAAAGTGTGGAAATATATAAAGTGGGTGGTAACACACAGTAACAGCTAGTTTATAAATAAGGATGTAATTGAAAATGATAGTCTAGTTATGTAAATGCCAATTGACAGAATGCTAGAGAATAATCTAAGAACTGGATAGCACAGTAAACCAAGAGGTGGATGAGAATTGTGGTTGATGGTACAGATGCAAGAGTGTCCTTTGTTAGCTAGAGCAAATGTGTATCACTACTGTAGGGTGTTGGGAATATGAAGAAGCATGGGAAAAATACAGTTGGAGTGACCCACGGACTGTGGTTAGTAGTAATAATATAATATTCTTGCATCTATGCAAAAGATGTACTGTGTTGATACTGAGGCAGTATGGAAAATGTGAGCCAAATGTACACTATGGACATGGTAACAATCAGATGATAATATTTTATCTGTAGCAAATGACACACCACATCATGGTGTGTTGATGGGGGGTATTGTTTGGGATTTCTGCTCATGTGCATGATTATTTTATAAGTTTACAACTTCTGCCATAAAAATGTATATGTATTTAAAAAATAATAATAGGGTGGGTTGGGGGAAAAACACACCAAATGTAAGATAAGGACTATGATTATGATTAGTAGTAAGATTTTGACAATATTCTTTGTAATTTGTAACAAATGTCTCATGACAATGCAAGGTGTTGGTGGAGGGTGGATGTAAGGGACCCCTATATGATGTTATGCATGTTTGCTTTGTAAGTTCACAACTTTTACTATACACTTGTTTATGTATGTTTGTATATAAATGATATGAAGATATTTTAAAAATGCAAAAAAAAAGCTCTATTCAAACTGTTAAAAATTAAATAAGCACTAATATATATGTAAGTGAATACTCCTGGAGCCCAAATTAGGGAAGCTAAGCAAGATGGAAAGGCCATATAGAAATCTGAATATAGAAACTATTGGGAGAGGAAAAAGTTTTTCCTAAGCTCCTTGACCTACCTGCCCCCTTAGGCCTACTTTTTGAGAGAGCTATTGGGGAAGGGCTAGGTGAGATAAGATATGGAAATGTAAATTTAGCTTAAAATCTGTTTACTAGGCTGGGGATTAAGAATCATAATTTGTCCTTTAATTTCCCAATTTAAATCTTTTAACAGCCTTAAAATGAGAGTAATTAATTTTCCAATTGTCAAATTTCAGTACATAAAGAAAAAGTCCTTGAAAGCTATGGAAAGCTTTTTCTAAATTGCAATTATAACAAATTAAACAAGTATAATATATTCCAGGACCTGGCAGCCAGTGTGCTTTTAAGGTTATTCACTATTTTAGAATATTACAAAGAAAAGAGTTTTTAGCCTCCTGTGGAGGAAGGAAAAAAGAACATTTCTTGTATAAACTATAATTGTTCCAATTTTATATGGAACAATTTGAGTGTAATCTCCCTAGGTTTATAGGGTACTAAGAAAATAAGTTAGCATTAAATCTTTAAGATGATGAAAATTCTAAGTTCATGTTTAATGAAATTAAGTTCTGTCCTAAAGTGAAATGACTAGTTTTCACAGAACAGAATAAGGGATGTAAGGTAAGACTTAAATGGATAAAAGTAAATTTCATTGTTGCTAACTGTAATTTAATCAGCTTATTTAAAGGTAAATGTATCTGGTCTTTGCAGTTATGGTTGGTTATAGGAAGTTTGCAAAAGCATTTTCTAAACTGAAATATTTAAGTGGCTAATTTCAGGAAGCCATTATTAAATAGAAATCTACATTGATATTGATAATAAAAATTAACTTCATAACAGAGAAACCTGCCAGAGGCCACCTCAATCTGCACATTAAGGTGGATGTAGGGGGAAGATAATCTTGATTCCATTGGTAATCTTAGGTTTTCATAAAATAATGGAGAAAGCTGTTTTTCCCTGTACCGCTAAAGTAAAATACCTATTAATTAACATAATCATGGTAATGGTGTAAAAGTAAAATGTGAAGTACTAAAAATAGTTAGGCTCATTTTATAGGTTACACATTGCATTGGAAGTATCTAGAAAGGGTATAAAAATTAAATGGGATAGACCTCAGTATTGTCAAACTCTCTTGTGCATTCAAACCAGGCCCCCAGTACCCTGCATGGTGTATCTCCATTTAAGTTATTGGCTAGATTGGTTACTTTGACTCCTGAAACAAAAAAGTATCTATCACATCTCTGGTCAAGCTCCTGAAGTAGATGGAAAGTATGTTGCTGTTTTGGACTCTAGCAGCAGCTGGTGATGGCTTGATGTCAATTTACCATGGACATTGCTTCCAGATCGGGTCTGTTTCATAATGCTGAAGGGTGTTATGCGCCTGGAGCTTCTCTCCAGGACCAATGGTGCTGCAGCATGTTGGCTGTGTGAAGGATACACCAAATGGAGCGATAATCACCAGAATAACATGAGTAGAACTTAAACACAATTGGCATTATGGCCTGCTCTCATGGAGAGACAACATGTATGGGATTGTGAACCTGGAGTTTAGATCTGTTAACTGCAGCTGAAAGAGGAACTTGTGCATTGATTAGTATTAAGTGCTGTACCTAGATACCTGATGAATATAATTTCTGTTCTGTTCTAGATCATATGGAGAGGGATATTGACATATTAAAAGCCTTAGAAAACTTGATTCATTTTCTAAGTAATTAATAAATGGGCCTGTAAGAGAAAAGAATGACTCTCCTAAGTACTGTCTTTATTTTGCTTGCCACTCACTTGTCTTATTTTGCCAAATTGTCTTTGTGAGTTTATATCTAGGGCAGTGCTTCTCCTCATCCCTCTCCTAGTAGTTCTAGGCATAACCACTGCTGTGGGAAATGGGGTTGGCAGTTTATACCAAACCCAGCTGGTCTACTGCAATCTCTCCCTAGAGTTAATTGTATTAGTTAGCCAAAGAGGTGCTGATGCAAAGTACCAGAAATTGGTTGGTTTTTATAAAGGGTATTTATTTGGGGTAGGTGCTTACAGATACCAGGTCATAAAACATAAATTATTTCCCTCACCAAATCTGTTTTCACATGTTGGAGCAAGATGGCTGCCAACATTTGCCAGGATTCTGACTTCCTGGGTTCCTCTCTTCCCAGGGTTTGCTTCTCTTTCCTCTGTGTGCTTACTTCCTAGGGTTCCAGCTTAAGACTTCAGCATCAAATTCCGACATTAAAACGTCAACATCAAAAACCTCCAACTCTGTCCTCTGGCTGTGTCTTTTATCTGTGAGTCCCCACCCACTGGTGGCCCACACCCTACTAATGTGACCCAATCAAAGCCCTAATTATAACTTAATCATGCCCAGGTACAAACCACTTTATAAACATAATCCAATATCTATTTTTGGAATTCATAACTATATCAAACCACTACACTCCACCCTCTGAATTCCAAAAGACATTACAATATTAAAAAAAAAAAACTTGTCAATAGGAATACTAAGTATAGAATCACATCACCATCAGTTTAAAGAAATACAGTTTGTCTTGGGGTAAAGTCCCATCTGCTATAGACCTCTGAAACTTACAAAACCATTTATCTGCTACCAATACACAAATGGACAAGCATAAACATTTTCTTTACAATAAGGAGAAATTGGGAGGGAAACATGAGTCATGGGTCCTCTACATTTCAATAAACCTGCAAGACATGCTTCATTAGATGTCAAAGTCTGAGAGTCATTCTTAAAACAATGATTTCTTCTCCCTGGGACCTTATGGGAACCCACACTTTCCACAGGCTTGCCCCCATTTTCTTGGTTCCACTCTTATCAAGTATCTGGTTGTCAACCAAGCTCCAGACCTCATCCTCCAGTATTAGGGTGATTGCCACATCTTACCCAATCTTTGGGTTAGAGTCTTAACCCCCCTAGTACAGTGACATGAAGACACCGTCCTCCCTAACCTTTGGCATACAGGCTCAACCCTCTCAGAGCAACAAGTTGACCACCTGGCCCTCCCTAATCCAGGGGGACAGACACACTCCTCTAAATCCTACGGGGTGCTGATCTTAACTTCCCTAATCCTTGAGGAATGTGCTCCACCCTCTCTGTACCCTGGGGCAGCAAAACTCTTCCCAGGTGGGAACATTAACCCACAGCACAGAAGAAACTAGCTGTGCCTTACAAGTCCTTAGACAACAAAAGTCTCCCTTGCTGCCATGGTGCTGCAAATTTTGCAGAGCCCCAAACATGCTAACAGTGGCACAGGGAGAAACCTGCCTGTTCCTCAAGGAGGAATGCTGTTTCTATGTAATTCGCTCTGGAACAGTCATAGACAGAATTCGAAACCTCCAAGATCAAGCCCAGCAACTTTGGGAAGGTGCAGCCTCTGCAAGCACCTGGGCTTTCTAGCTCCTAACGACCACTGTGTCATGGCTGGCTCCCCTTTGGGGGTCACTTACCACCATCTTCTTTATCTTTATAGTAAATCCATGTATCTTCAAAATTCTAACTAAGTTTATTTCCTCCAGAATCAATGCCTTCCAGAATAAGGTGTTAGTCATGCAGGGACTTCATCCAGTTCCACCTATGGTGCTGGACCTGCCTTCCCTCAACCTCAGTTGAAAAGCGAGAGAGTTTTACACTGTCAGGCAGGAAGCAACTACAAAAGAATGACCACTGCCTTTCAGCTTCCCCTTAAGGAGAAGTGTGCAAACTCTGAGGGGACAGTTGAGGCTAGTCCAAGGCTAGTATAGGAAACAAGGGAAGGTGGCTGGTCACAACAGAGTTGTCACCATCACAGCTGAGACCCAGCAAAGAACATGGCTGTGGACCCAGCGCAGAAACACCTGTGGGAAGGCAGCTGCTTGAAAACAAAGCCATAAGCATTACAGTCAGAAAGTCCACCAGCACCCTGGTCACGAGGTCCTGTTTGAAGCTCCCAGGCTCAAAGGAAGCCCCGGGTAACTCCAAACAGAAAGAGCTTCCCATTGGTTCGCTGAAAGCTAATAGGTGAAGGTGGAAAGGCAACCAGTCAGGACAGCAAATGGCCGAGATCCCTCCTTAATATGGGAATGGGGGAAGAGCAAATGCCTTCAAAAGGTCTACCCCAGGGCTCAAATGGCACATCTCAGCCTGTGGCACTCCCGCACACCAATCTCAAGTGTGTACTCTTGCTTTTTCTCCTTTCTCAACCAACTCTTTTATTGCCTACATAGGGAGTGTCCTTAAATTCCTTTATGCGATGGAACCAAGGACCTAGAAACCCGGAGTATTCTGGCAACAATCTCATATATTAAAAGTCAAAACTGACTGGTTTACAAGGAAATAATGCAAGCCCTACTAACTCTCAATTCCCGAGATGGTCAGCTCTGTGAGGGCAGGAACGGCATGTTTTGTTCCCTCTTGATCCCAATGGCCTGAAGCATCAGGTGCTCAGTTAGTACTGGCTGAATGAATTGATAAACAATGCAGGGAAAGACTCGAGACTTCTGCGCTGGCCCTTCTGCAGCCCTTCCCGTGGCAGTGCCAGCACCCAGGCCTGGACAGGGGATTCAAGGAGAGCAGGGACACGGCTCTGGGGTTTATGCTATCCAAGCAACCACAGGGCCAAATTCATTCTAGAATTAGGTGGTTTAGCAGAATTTGGAATAATTCTTTCTTGCTCATGCCCCATGCTCCATTTGGGTCTCTATGAGCTCAAATCCCAGCCTTCTGGGATGAGAGTAGCTTGGCACGGAGCAGACTCACAATGGCTGGGAATGGAGGGTTTGTCTACACTGGAGCCTGTTAACTGTAGTATAGAGAGTTCTGCATCCCCCAGTTGGAGAATACATACATTACTCAAACACCCACCACATGTTTCCTAAAATTGACTCACAACTAGCCCAGCATGCAAATCTCAACAAAGGCAAAGAACTGGTGTCTCTTAAGCCATGTTATTTGGGTAAAATCCATTTAGATAGAAATTAACAACAAAACTCACCCCTTATGGAAGATTGCAGTTTTAACCTTTCCCTTTGGACATTTCTCTCTGGTGTTCTTGCCATGTAGGCTGGACCCATCTGGACACTGGTGATACAGGAGCTAAGGGGGCAGGCTTCTGCTTTCGACTTTAAAGGAAACAACACTTGAAGCATGGTGTTAGTTGCAGAATTTTTAATAAGAATTTTTAATACTTTTTAAGTTAAGGAATTTCCCCTCTGTTTGTATTTTCCTAAAAGTTTTCATAAGACAGTATTGAAATTTATCAAAGGTTCAGTTTTGACAAAGCTGAGTGGTGGGTGTGTGTGAGTTCATTATTTTATCCTCATCCTTTTCTGAACACTTTAAATCTTCCAAAATTTAAAAAAAAATGCTTTTCAGCAACAAAACATGGGCCCAGATGTCCTTCTTAACAGCAGCTGCAAGGAGTGGGCACCAACTGAACATGATACTTTCAGACAATTTATAATGAGTAAGAAATTTATTCAGAAAATAAGGAAGTGTGAGCTCAAACTTCTCAGACAGTATTTTATAGTAACATGAATCATATTGTATAAACTCCTCCAAATTACTGTACATATATCTCTTGAGTATTAGTTTGGGGCTAACTTCATGCCCAATAGGTTTATATTTTTATATGTTTCACTTTATAATAAAGTGAGGCCTCATAAAATAATATACACAGTGTGTGTATTCTACTCTATCCAATATGGATAATGCTTAATCTACTTAAACAAGATTATAATGCTCACATTATTTTTAAATGTCAGCTATACTTAAGAAATAGTTCAGAGAACAGACTCTGAGGTCAAATTGTCTGTGATGAGATACCAGTTCAGTGCTGCTCCAGCAAAAACCATGAAATGGTTCAGCTTAAACAATGGAAATTTATTAGCTTACATTTTAAGGCTGAGAAAATCTGTGAATCAAGGCAACGTCAAGATGATGCTTTTTCCCAGAGACCAGCTTCTGGCCATCCTTGGTTCTTCTGCCACATGGCAAGGAACATGATGGTATCTGCTGGTGTCTTGCTTCTCTTCCAAGTTTTGTTGATTTCAGCTCCATGCTTCTATGGCTTTCTCTCTCTGTGTGTCTGAATTTCATTCTCTTATATTGGACTCCAGGAATAGAATTAAGATATATCCTGATTGAGGGGAGTCACATCTAACTGAAGTATCCTCAGCAAAAGGTCCTACTTACCCATTAGATGTAAGAACATGTCTTTACGAGGTACATGCAACTTCAAACCACCACAAACAGGTTACTTTCTATCTCAGCCTGTATTTTCTCATTTAAAAAAATCAGAATAATGATAGCACCTACCTTTTAGTGCTTTTGTGAGGATTATGAACAATCAAACTATGAAGGGCATCCATCCATAATTCTCAATTAATAAAAATTGGCCCAGACAGTTTATGAGTGCTTACTAAAAGCCAGGCCTTACTTACATTATCTTCATTAGTCACTTAATTTTATGAGATAGACCCCATATTATTTCTATTTTACAGGTGAATCACTGAGGCTAGAGAGATTAAAATTATTTTAAAGGTTTTTTGGTTATTTAATCTTTGCCTTTATAAATGCAGTTGCTCATAGAGATGGCCAGATTGATGCTAAGTCCTTGATTAGAAATACAAGCCCAGATTTTATCATTGTTCCCATGAGAAAATATTATCCGCCCTGCAGTGATTTCCTAATGATGGTGTTTTGGGGGATGTACTAAAGTAAAACATACAATGAAATGAAATAAAATGCACTAAATGAAATGAGATGTACAAATCAATAAAACAAAATGAAATAAAAATGAACTAATGCACATAAAATAAATAAAAGGAATTGCCAGCGTGGTACAGAGGAAAGAACTTTGAACTGGAAATCAGGAAACCTGAGTTCCACTCCTGTTTCTGCCTTAAGTGACATCAGTAAAATTACAGGGCCGAAGCCCATAATAAATAGGTTCTACCTGCGTAAGCAGTGGCTTGAGCGTTAAACCTGGATCCTTATTCTTGTCTCATTTCTGGTAGATTTCTCACCTGTCACAGTAGTGGATTAAAGCCGTGGTCTCAGGGTTCCCTTCCTTCTCTAATATTCCATCAGAAGCTCTATGACTCGAAGATTTTAGAGACAATGAGATGCTATCACTGAAAAAGTAGTGATGGTTAAAGAAATTTAAAGTTTAATTTGGGGGAATTTACTGCTCAAAGACAGTTGTTTGGTTTGTATTATGTAGGCATTGGGGAAAGATTCAACTTTGAAGAAAGATAAAATACTGTTACTTCTATTGTAATGCTTGATATTCTTATTCTATGAAATTCTGCCTTCACTCTTCCCAATTTGGAAAAAAAAAAAATTATAACAGATGGCATAAATACTTCCAGCAGAAACTGGTCAACCAGATTAACCATGCTCCCTGGCCGACTCCATGAACCTAGCAGCTTTCTGCTTTGTTATAACTTTAATCAGTTTGAACCCCCCTTGGTTTTACAGTTTCTATGGCAGAAACAGTAACATTTAGAAAAAGATTTGAAATCACTCTGAGTCCAAATGTGACACTTTTAAAAAGAAGTGTAGAAGGAAAGAAAATTTAAGAGTGATTAAACAACAAAGTTTGGGAACTCAGAAATTTCTAATTTTGCCTTTGCTTTTGTATACCGACTTCATTTAGGGCCTAGGGCAACTGTGCTTCATTTATCCCAACTGTAAAAGGAGGATAATAGTAGCTATTTATATACCTTAAAGGGGTGAGGCGGTGATTAATCAGTTCATGTGTTTAGTGTGCTTTGAAGTGCCGAGTGCTATTAAACTTCATTTAGCCGACTCTAATCACGTCATGAACTCAGGGTTCTTTTCACCAGCCGAGTTGGGCCTCTCCATCGGATGTTTCTAAGGGCAGAGCAGTTCTAATGTCAAAAGGGGTACATACTGGTATTTGCAATAATAAACACTTGGGCCATCGCCTTATCAGCGTGTAGAGGAGGGCAGAATAATCGCTTCAGTGATAGCAGAGGTAAATATTAGCTCCTTTGCTTGATTCCCTCTCCCCCAGTCTCTTCTATCTCAGTATCTTTTAAGGTTTCACAGTCTGAAAGCCTGAAACAGAAACCCAAGAACTGTGGTCAGCAATATCCTGCCTGAGAAGCTGGCCAGGACTGAGCAGTGGGGGGTCTGGGAGCAGATGGGGGCCTCTCGTCACTCCAGACTAGGTTTTAAAGTTTAATGCGAGCCTGCGTTTATTGTCTTTGTGTCAGTTGTAGAATGGCCTGAAACGAGATGGAGGTCTGAAAACAGCTTACGCTGCAGAGGAATCAAAACCATTTTCAAAGCACTTCAAGTTAGAGCTTGGAAGAGTACGGGTAGAGGAGGGGTTAGGCTTCCTGCTTCCCGCTGACTCAGGGTCAAGGGTGTACCTGTGAGGGCCTCCACCCGACCCGACCCCAGGCTAAGCCTGCAGGTGTCAGGCGGTCCAGGTAACAGGCATCCCCTGCCAACGCAGAGGGTCTAGGGATGACTCCATGCAATTTGTTCTTCCCACTGACCGATGGCCAGATTGAGACAAACGGCTCCTCTCTTACACCAGGCAACAGATTCAGAAGTAATTCCATGAGCATAAGGTGGGAAAGCACTTAGAAGAAGTCAGAGTGGATGGGTGGATTCCATTGCACATGTCAGGCCGATTTAGCTTAAAAGAGAACCAGGCAGCCCAGGGCATCATTGGAGACAGAATTGCTCTCTTCCCTCCCTCCTTCCTTCCTCTTTCTTTCTTTATTTTTGTTTTGAAATTTTACTGAATTAAAAAAAATTTTTTTAAAAAATTATATTCTTAAAAGGCTTGTGCCCTTCCTTAATTTTAACCATGTTTGTGGTTAGAATTGGGGGGTTGCGTGACATGTATTGCTCATTTTTTTCGTGATGGTATTTAATCAGCATTTTCTAGACCAAGATACAAGAGTTATACTTTCTATTTTTTAATGTAGTAGGCTGGCATGTCTTTGATATGAGATAAGACGTATTGGGCTGGTTCTGCATTCCCTGTTGGATAAATATTTCTGGTATATGTGTATATGCACATACACATAATGGAAATAATGTAGGGAGTGGAACTGCGATAACTTGCTGGACTTTTGCCAGTAAACAGGTTGGGTCGTTTCATTCCTGACCTGCCCAAAGGTGTGTGAGTCCATGAAATCTGATCGGCAGGTCTAACCTCCCTACAGTAGCCAGCTTCACTTCCCCCAGAACTCTTGGCGTCTTTGGAAGAGAATGGTAGAACAAGTTCAAGCTGGGATAGAACAGACTAGCATAAAATATCGAAAAACTAGAGGCTTCGGGGAAGAAAATTCCTCAAACCACTTTATGAAGCACATTTTGAGGAGGAACAATTCACTACGATTGTATGCATTTTAAAAAGAAATCTGTTAGAAAGAGACCTGAAAAGGATATGAACCCTATATCTGACAGCATGAAGCAATATAAATCATGTTGAACACCTTTTATAGAAGAATTGGAATGCAATCATGGCTCTGGGAAGTGACTTTAAAGAGTTTAACTCAGTTTTCTTGCTGTCTTGCTGGGGGTTGAGTCAAACATGCCTTTTGTTTGTTTGTTTCAAGTCTTTGTACCAATCTTTCTAAAATTATTAGCATATATTTTTCCTGCTCTTACTACCTTTAGTGTTATTGAACCTAATTCAATTGTTTTGATTAATTAAAGAAGACCCAGCTTTTTTTAGCAAGACTTTTCCCAGGAGCTGCTAACAAAGTCCAGGTTTACGGGCTGGACTCTTACCTGTCCCTGCTGCCCTGACTTTGCTTTGGGGGCAGGTGTTTTCCAGGAGGACAAGGAGCAGGATTCACAGTAAACCCACATCCTCCATCATCCATAAGGCATAGAGGAACAAAAATGTCATTCTTGTCTGAGGGAATGGAGACAGTGGGCAAGGGCAGTGCCTACTCCAGGCCACATGGGACCTGAGAGAACCTTCTCCAGTTTCCTCCGGACCTGTGAGCACGGCCTGGTCACCATCATCTGTGCGCCAATAGGATTCTTCTACCTGGGCTGTAATAAAGAGAAAAATGACTAGCTCCTTATCAAAAAGAGAACAACATGTCTCTTTAAATTGGAAGTAGATATATGGTGGGCTAGACATAATATAAATGGGTTCTTATATTCTCCCAGACTTTCTCCTGAAGGAATGGTGAACAACACGCAGCTTCAAAGGGCCCGTTGGCTCTCCCTGGCTTTCCTGTGCCCAGTACCTATCAGAGCTGCAGTTATGTTTTATCTTTCCAGACTATACCACTGTGACTGCTTCTGGGATCAGCCTTCAATCCTTATTGCAGCAAATCTGAGTTTTCCTATCTCTAGTTGCTTTTTCAGACGTCAACGAGTTTTATTGTCTATATATTACCTGCATTCTGCCCAGACCTAAAGGGAGTTTCTCTGTCTTCAAAACACTCTTCAAAAGACTGCTGCTCAGCCTGCCCACAGAACTGGAGCTTTCTGCTTTCTCTCTCCTTAAGGGTCATCCTTTGGGCAGGACCTGTGGTTGCAAATCAGGTGTGGCCAAATTGCAAAAGGCTCCCCAAGGCTGCAGAAGCTGTAGAGCATGGGATGATTTCTGTGTCTATCTACTAAGCACCTTCTGATGTCAGCTGCCAGCAATTTTTCATTAGTCATTTCATCCCAGAATGTGTTTAAGTGGTTTTCTCGGCACTTTTATCCTTTTCACATTTCTTGTTAAAATCTGTGCTGCTTACTTGAAGAAAATGCCCCCCAAATAGTCTACGAAGCCTGAAAGCAAATGGTTTTCTCTTCGGAGTTTTCTGGTTGCTTCGTTACTTATCCATGCCTGTTTTAGATACGCTTATAAGGTAATTTTCTATTTAGTTTCTGCCTTTTCGAAAAGGATTGTCATTATTTTCTGTTTGTAGAGTTATGAGGGATTTTAGCAAGTGGCAGGCTTCTTGAGAGCACCTTTTTCTCCCATTTTTTTTTTCCTGTGTCCCATTCAGAACTTCCCAGGATACAGAGCAGAGGAAGTGAGCTTAATTCCACGAGGAAGGGTGGCGCGTTGTGAGGTGAGCAAGCTCGGTGCGGGCCTCGGTCCAGCCACATGGGCAAGTGCGGCGGGGTTGAGCGGTGGCCTCGCCCGCAGCAGCAAAGTGAAGTCCCTGTGGGAGCCTGAGAACAAGCTCAGCTTGTCTACGCAAGCAGTGTTGATCAAGGGTATGGCTTCCGATAACATTTTCAATGAATGACCTAATTTGCCACTCCCATGAACTTGAGCCTGAAGTAGGTTTAGTCATAGTGAAGAAAGTACTAGTACTCCTGTAAGGTCTTGCCTGAGGCTTATTACTCAGCGCCGGCCTAGCATAGGGGTGAGCAAACCTTTTCCCCACAGTCAATTCTCCCGCCTTTGCGGGCCAGCCTGTCTCTTTGGGCTCTTTGGGGCCTGAAGCGGCCATAGACGGCACATAAATAAAAAGCGTGCCTGGGTGTCAATAAAACTTTATTTACAAAACCGAATGGCACTGCAGGCTGCTTGGGGCTGTGGGCTGCAGTTCCCATCGCCTGGTTTAGAGGGCCCAGGGTACGGCATGACACTAAACTTTTGATGTGGATTTACACCATTGCCACATGCCGGCCTGGGCACGCCTGGGCCAAGAGGCTCCCCAGAGACGTGATGGAAGGAGACTCACGTCCTTCCCCACGAGTGCATCAGGCCCAACCTCTGCCCTGCCTCACACTGCTCTTCCCCTCCACCCTGGATCCATTTCTACTGTCTTTCCTTAGACGTTCCTAGAGCATGAGTGGGATCACCTTGCTAGGACTCGGTGTCCAGCCCATGTGCTGAGTCTTTCTACCCAACCTATAGGACTGAACTAGTAACTGAAATATTTCCCCATTTGTTTCTAAGCCCAGATTTTACTGCATAAACTTCAGGAATGTGAAGCAGGCTCTCTGTAAACCAAGTCTCCAGGTCTCCCAATTATAAAAGAGCAGAAGAAACTTAGGATCAGCACATGCAGTGAGCTCACCCAAGAGAACACAAATATATCTGCATCTCAAACAAATGGGCAAATAGAGTAGAATTATCTGAATTAGAGATGAACAGGAATGATAAATAGTGACAAACCATTTTAAAGTTCAACTCCAAATGGCTATCTGATTAGATGTTGTTTGCTTTGGTAGGTAATGTATTTGAAAGTTAACATCTTACTCGTATCACCTTTACTGTATCAAATGCTCCAGATGTTAGCAGAAAACATGCATACTGACTTTTTCATATCTTCTACCCAAACTGTTTTTTCTTGCTTCTGTTAACAGAAGTACAACAGGAAAACTACCTACCATTAGAGAGCAATCTTGAAAAAACTACTGAAGAAGAAACATTCTGAAAATACTTTGGGAATAAAAGAATAGGTTTAGGCAATGAAAATTCAAATCCCTTGTTTGTGGGGTATTGTCAAAACAAATTCAGTGCTTGCCTTGCTCAGAGTTTGTTTGGTGTTAAGGGGGAAACCCTGCTCAAGCTTACTAGATGGAAACGTTCACTGCGGAAAGGCAGGGGTCCATCCTTTAACCAGGGGCAAGCACGGGGACTGGACATGGGCCCGGAAAGCTGCAGGGCTCTCTTCTTTCCTTCGTCCCTCACGCCACAAGGTCTCGTATCTCTGCATTGATCTGGGGACTTCAACATTTTCCAGGTTTTCCTTTCAAACCAGCCTTCATTTTCTCTTATTGATATGCTTGGTTCCAAATGGTCATTCTGCCGAAAATCATCTCACTCTTGGAATCCCAGCACCTCAAAATGTATCAAACACATAAAGGGACTTTAATAAATATGTATTGACTGATTCATTAGCTCAATTTAATAGATTCCATATCCTCAGTTAACTAGACATTCCTTGCCCAAAATTCACATTCCTGGGAGGGAGAAATGAATTGGCCCTTCCTGAACTGAGGGTCTACTGCTTGTCCAGTCAGTGGTGAGACAATGTTTCCAAGAGTGTAGGAACCATACCTGATATTGGTGGAGCACCCCCCAAAAGTACCTACTCTACTGCTTCCATTGAGTTGAAAAGCCTGGCTAGTGAAATCAAAGAGCTATCAACTTGACAAGCAAATTTAGTCATGTCAGAGGCCAATGACTTAGCAGATTCTAAGTGGTAGTCACCATATAGAAGGGGTCCTGGGCTATGTTGTTTTAGAGTGTAAGTGTCTTGGCAAAAGGGGAAAACAAGGACATCAATGAGATGCTCTTTCCATATACAACCTGTAATGCCATTTATGTCATTGATTCACAAAGGCCACGTTTAAGAAATAGGGCTCATCAATTCATTAGAAATAATTTGCCTTTTAGTATCATGTAAATTTAAATAGTTCTGTATATACTGGTCCCTCCTAGAAAGCTACACTAGAAAAAAATACTTTGGCTCTAACTGCACAGCCCTTTGCCAGTATGACCAGCTGTCCTGGGTTGCTGGGACTGTGCCCATTTTAGCGTTTAAAGTCCTGGGAAATCCCTCCATCCCTGACAGGTGTCTCAACCCCGTGAACACTCTGAGCCATGAAAACATGGCTGTTGGTAGCCAGCCCTTTGCTCATGTCAAGTCTGGAAGGCCATCTCCCAAATCTGATTCTAGCACAGCCCAGAAGCTGCCTTGGAGCTAAACAAATCAGTGAGTTGCTTTGCTGCACATCTCCTCAGCTTGTCCCAGTACCTTCTCCAATTCTTAGTGGGGCTGTGCCTTCCTAGGACTTATATTCTGGGAATGATGTCTGAAGTCTGAAAATCGGCCATGTGCACCCAGCTCTCTTCATCCACTTGGCAGGGTCTAGCTCCCAGGGACTGCTCTGCACCTGCTTCACAACACGGGAGGTTGTCCTTGGATGGCCATTCATATATTCTCTTTGCTTGAAATGTTAACATTGATGGGTATTTATTATTAGCCTAGTTTTAGGAGGAGGAGACAAGCAAGGGAAGTAATGAACCTAAGACCAAGACACTGATATTTTCAAAATACTCCCTTGATGTTATTATGCAGCCAGAGCTGAGAATCACTTAGTGAGTTCTTCAGCTTCCCTGTTGTCTTGGAATCTTGGGATTTATATTCTTTCTCCCCTGAAGATGCCTTTGTGATTACACGGTATTGTTAGGACTTCACCCACTGCCTCGTTAGCTTCTTGAGGGCAAGAGCAGAGTGCTACTCAACATAGTATCCCAAATACTCTACAAACAGTAAATTCCTAATGCCTACATGTTGAATATATATTGATTGAGGTAGAATCCATAGGCTCTTTCAACTAATTATGTAGGGAGATGGGTTAAGATATCAGAAAGTGCTCCAGTTTATTCCCAGGCTTGGAGCTGGAATGAGTAATTGAGAAAATGGTGACAACATTAAACAAACAAGGAAGTACAGAAGAGGAACTGTTTTGAGAGGAAGCTGATTAAATCAGTCTCGCAACATTGAATTTGCGGTGCCTGTTGGTTAACCAACTAAAGAAGTTCAGCAAGAGTGCACGATGTGGATACAGGGCTCAGGAGAGAGGCTACACCTTGGGATGAAAGTTTGGGTATCAGCTGATTAGAAACAGCAAGGACAGAGGCGAGGGGGCAGAGGGAGCCAGGGTAGGGCATTCAGGGAGGGGGTGGGCAGTGAGGACAGGAATTTGAAGACTGGAAGGAGGAAGAGACTGTGACAAAGAACTTCACAGGTAAGAATTTGAAAGTAGGATGACCATTTGAACCGTCCAATGTCGCTAAAGATGTAAAGATGTGGGAATGGAAACTTCCACGCCAAACACGGGAGAGCGGGAAAGATTGAGATGTGATTAATGTGGCCGCTCACCAGGACTTCAGGAGGCCATGGGACGTGCACCCTGAGATGGGTTTCCCTGAAGTGGGGAAATGGCGGCCAGACCTCCAGAAGGACAGGGCTGACGCAGAACGAAGGTGCACAGGCAGGAAGGACGGGCTTCTTTTGTTGTTCTTTAACAAAATTATTGAAGTATATCATTCATGCATGAATGTACATGAACAGTAAGTAGATAATAGAAGTGTGAACTTACAAAGCAAACACGCATATCATCATGCAGGGCTCCCATATTATCACCCCACCACTACTAGTTTGCATTGTTATGAAATATGTCTTACAAATGATGGAAGAGCATCATCGAAATATTACTAACTGTAGCCAATATCTTACATTTGGTATATTTTCCCCCCACCCCACCTGATCATTAATACCCTGTATTAGTGTTATGTTTTTGTTATAATTCATGAGAGAATGTTCTCATATTTGTTCTCTTAACCATAGTCCCTCTTCCACCACTGGATTCCCTGTGTTATACATTCCCATGCCTTATACAACCCACTCAAAGTGTACAGTCAGTGGCTCTCAATTATATGACAAAGTCGTTGCTGTTAGCACCTCAGTCAATCTTAGAACATTTTCATTACTCCAGAAGGAAACAAATTCCATTCTACCTTATATCTCTTATTGTTGTCCCTTAGAATTGGTGCTATATCTTCTTTGCCATTGCTGCAAAAATATTGCAATGTTACTGTTAACTATTGTCCTTAAGTTACATTAGTTGGAATTTCCCCATATATCAGCATATTAACACTTTGTAAAAGAAGAACATTCTTATACTTATACTATTAACCACAATCTTCACCCACCATCCAAATAACTATCTTATACAGTTTCTAGATTATTCTCTAGCTTCCTTCTGATTGACTTTTCCATTCACAGAATCAGCTACAATCACATTTATAAATCAGCAGTGTTATCATTATACTCACTATAATGTGTTACCATCAACTCTATTCATCTCCACACTTTTAGAATAAAACTTACTAACAATTCTACATACATTGAATGGCTTCTTTTAAGGGAAAGATGGTAGAATTGTGTGGCAGCAGCTTTAGAACATTATTTTGCGAAGTGTGGGCCTGGAATCAACCACATCAGTCATTCGAAATCTTCATTGAAGGACAGATTGTTGGGCTCCACCCCAGACATAATGAAACAAAAAAGACTGAGGACCACTTTCTTGACCAGCTTGGGAGATCCCTTAGGACACCAACATTGAAGGGCCACAGTGAAGTTAGAGAGGTAATCAGGCCAAAGAACATATTTGAAGATCAGCACACCTGAGCATGTTTCCATTAGAGAGAAGGATTCCGTGCAGAGGAAGATGCTTATAAATAATGTGGGGGAAGAGGAGAGGTGACTGCTGACAAATAATGGAAACCCATCCTGAGGAGTCTGCAAGTAATGGGATCCCTCATCTGGGAATTAACAACTGGCCCTTTCTTCTCTCCAAGACATCAAAATGGATAACTTAGCAGACAGATGTAGAAGATGTAGAAGGAAGAAAGGGGCAGGAATGCCCACCGAGGGAGCTGGGTCTAAGGGAAGCTTGAGGAAGAGGGAAGAAGGTATAGCTAGCAGGGCAGGGGGTTACCTGAGCTCCTGCACAAGACCAGGAGGTTGTGGACTTGATGGGCCCTGGAATGGGCTTGTGGCTCTCCTAGCAATGCTCAAGGGTCTTGGGGAAGATGGGCAGCAGAAGTCACCCAGGGCAGAGCAGGAAGTCGAGGCGGCCAGGATTCTAGGGCAGGTCGAGCCCCACGGATCGGGCTGACTGCGTCCAGGTGGGGAGGCTCAGGGAAGCTCCTCGGGTTGTTTTCAGATGCTCTCTGAGCTCAGCATCCCTTAGGGTGCAGATTGGAGCTGCGGCGGGTAAGGTGGGACCCTCCAGCAGCGATGTCCAAAGCCGATGGTTTTTTTGACTTCCATAAAAATAACTGCTGGAGGGGGAACAGGAAGTGAGTCTGTGAGATACTTTGATGATTTCTCGGGAGCACCCAGGGTGGGTGGCCTCCTGCTGGACACTTACTCTTCCCTCAGCTTGGTTCCCCTGTTCAGGAGGAAATTGTTTTTCCTGGCTATGTTGGCAGTGACTTGCTGCTCCATCCGGGCAGGCAGGTGCAGCTCTGCCCTCAGCGGTGGCGTCTTACAGTCTCGCTGGGGGCACCCTTTGATGACGGGCACCCTTTGATGACGGGCACCCTTTGGTGACAAGCACCCTTACGCAGAGCTCACACCCAGGCAGAGGCGGAGGGCCATCACCCTCACCCTGGAGAAGCTTCCACGTGGTGGCAGACACCCCTAGAGAGAAACAGTGGACACGAAATGCTGAAGCCAGCCTTGTCTTCAGGTCTCCAGGCTTGTTGTGGATCACGGGCTCAGTTTCCAATTTTCAGTCCCATTGGGTGGAATCAATATATACGTCTGAATTGGGGGAGAACAAGAAAGAAGAGGAATCAGGAGGCAGATAGATTGGGGTCCAAATCTCAAAACAGCCCAGCAGGTATGACCAACCACTTCTCTGACCTGAGTCTGGCTAAAAAGTGAAGTTCCACCACATTGATGGGTGCTGACCTGTGCCCTTCCTTCGTGCAGGCTGCAGGAAATGCTGGGTACCCAACAGGCCTGAGGGATGCTAGTAACAATACAGAGTCATGCATGGATGTCCCCTGGCTCCTGAGCATTCGAGGTTGGAACCAGGACACTGTGGGCATTTTATGGTCCCTTCTACTTCTCATGCTCTCTAATGTCCCCACCCTCTATTCCCAGCCCCAGGAGGCAGAGAGCTGAACTGGGGAGTCCCAAGCCCCCAATGGCCACCACCCTCTGGCTTTGAGAATCATTTAAGTAGCGAGTCTGACCAGGAAATCGCCACCCCCAGCTCCTTTTCACCACCCCACTCTCCTCCAAGCCCCACCCCACTAGCTGCTGCCTTGCTTGGGATGCCACATGGCGGGGTGCATTTAACTTAAGGAGGGTGCTTGCCTTTCCTTGGCATCCTACTAACTGCGTGCTGGGGCCATATCTGCAGGGTTCCTAATGCTTGGAGAAATGGAGTTGCGCCCTGTTGCCACACCACCCAGGTGAGGGGTGCCCCCAGCACAATGTCTGCTTCCAAACCAGGACACTGCCGAGTTACTGCCAAGGCTTCTCTCCCCATGCATGTGGATTATGCAAATAAAACCCCAGTTTAGTCTGTCTCATGCCTTCTCTTTCCTGGCTACAGTGACTGCAACTGGAAACTCTGATTAGTGATGTGCGTTTGCTAATTTTCAGGTATTTGCTTCCCCATTAAACAAACACAAATAGTTGCTGGAAGCTCCCCATGTGTCTGGCTAAATCGTGCCCGCCTTGTTTGCGCACGTTATTTCTGCACCCTTATCTCCATGAGCTTCCCTAATACAAGGTGCAGCTCAGGCGTTGCTTCTTCGTGCCTAGGAAAGAGTTCCAGCCTCCGTCCAGCCCTGCAACACAGCCGTCCATCTCGCCTGTGTGGCGCCCAAACCGTGCCGTGTGCTGTTGATCTGCTCGGCCTATGCTGCCTCGGCTTCCGTGCTGATTGGGGGTTCCCCAAAGGCAGGTAGTGGGCTTGGACCCTTACAGATGCTCCAGCATGTTCAGCACCCCATTGTGCACTCAGTGACTCTGAACGTGCCCGGGAAACCCGAGCAAAGGCTGCCTGGTTTGGGACTCTTTTGTCTTTATTAGAGGATGAAATGCACATGCCACAGGTACACCCCACGGCGGTGGATGCAAAAGTTCTGTGCACAAACTTCTCATTCAGCAGAGATAAAGAGTCAGGGGTCATCAGATGCGCGTACATACAGTTCAGCAGGATCCCAGAGACAGCCAAAGTAGATACAACCTCAGGTCCTGGTGCTCCTGAGGGCTACAGAGACACACAGGTCCTATGGTCATGGCAGGTGGCTCTGGAGTTCAGTGCCTTGTCAGAGGGCCCTACTTTGGAATTTGTGCTCCTGAGTGTGATGGAGTTGGACTCAGAGGTGACCTTTCCACACATGTCTCTTCTGTCACTCACTGAACCTGTGGTTGGCTCTGGGGTTGGTGTATACTCAGGAGAGTTGACTCTCTGGACTGTTCATGTGCCAGTGGGGCCCTGAGCCTCAGCAGAATTGCAACTCCTACTCTTCGGTTTGTTGGACTTACCCAGGTCAGCTAACAGGGAGGTGAGGATGGTCAACCACCACACTAAGGAACCGAGAGTGCCTACAACTGCAAGCAGGAGAATTGCATCCATCAACCATGTGGGATCTAAGACCCCTCTCGATATAGGGGTAGAGTGGACATCATCATCCCAGGGTCCTGAGGATGGAGGAATAAAATATGGATTAGAGTGGACTTACTGGTATTCTACTAGAGAACTATTGTGACTAGTAATGTAAGAACCTGCAGCATTGATGTGGAGAAAGTGGCCATGGTAGTTGCCGAGGGCGGGGAGGGGGAAGAAGAGATGAGATGTGGGGGCATTTTCAGGGCTTGGAGTTGTCCTGAATGATAATGCAGGGACAGATGCTGGACATTATATATCCTGCCATAACCCACTGAGTGGACTAGAGGAGAGTGTAAACTACAATGTAATCTATAATCCATGCTGTGAGCAGTGCTCCAAAATGTATTTGCCAAATGCAATGAATGAGCCACAATGATGAAAGAGGTTGTTGATGTGGGAAGAGTGTGTGTGGGGTGGGGTAGGTAGGAACCTCTTGTATTTTTTAATGTAACATTTTCCGTGATCTATGTTTCTTTTAAGAAAAGACAATTTAATAAAAATAAAAAATAAAAAATAAAAAATGAAGGGAGACTTGACGACCAAGTGCTTAGGGCCCAAGGGAAAAGTAAATAAATAAAGTGTACTCAGTGACTCTCATGTTTAAAAAAAAGGAAGTAACAAGACCGCTTGGATGGAGAGGAGGAATAGTAACTGCCTTCTTGGGTTCCTGATGAGTTTTTTCGTTTGTTTCCGCTTCCAGTTCTCTCCTCCCTCACCTGTCGCTCTCAGGGTCCCGGGAATAGAAGTGGCTGCCCCCCACCCTCCTGGGCACGGTGCTGTTTGCAGAGTTGGTTTTCACAGGGCAAGTTTCCCACCACATAGGGAGGTAGCACGAGGGTGATTGAGGGCTTGGCTGCAGGGTTCCCGGGCTGTGGGATTTCCCAGTTACCCTGGGGAGTCCCAGTTGAACCCCCTCACCCTTCAGCAGCACCCATGCAGCCTCGAGCACCTGAGGGGCCAATGCAGATGTGGGGAGGGGGAGGGGGGAGCATGGAGACTGGCTTTATCTGGTCATGGCTGGGCTGGTGCAGCACAGGGGCCAGTGAACATGTGCTGGAGTGGCCCGCAGAGAAGCCGTGCTCTCTGGAAACCCCAGCAGACAGCAATGAAACGACAGGAAGACAAGCCTGGCAAACACCTGCCGGCCCCAGCTTATCGCGCAGAGGAGACTTACCAGGGAAGCACTGGAAGGCGCAGCCATCCTGTCTCAGAGAAGTGGAGGCAGAGAGGATGAGCAGCAAAGCAGCCTGGGGCCCTGCTGGGCTGGAAGCTGGAGGAGGTGCAGGCCCGCTTAGAGGGCTGAGATGGGTTCATGTGGCATTTCAGAGCATTCCAGAGCCCGTCTAGGTTGGAACGGGGTTTGGAGACCGATGGCGGTGACTGAGAGGTAGGTGGAGGTCAGTGTCCCCGCCGACGATGTCTGTATGACACGGCGTACTTCAAGCCGTGTCTGAGCCCATGAATTATAAATGACTTAACTTCTGAAACATGTGAGTGGGAAGACGCAGGAGAACGACACGCTGCTGGCCTCTTTGCAAGGGGGTGCTGCTGCTCCTAACAGTTATTCTGGTTTAATTGTTACAGATAGAAGCCGCTGATAATACATCAAAGTCAGGACGGAACCTCTGGCTCTGATGAAAGACTTTGCTGATAAATTACCTGGAGAAAGTCATGTGATTTTGCCCTTGCAGGGCATTTGATCCTTTCTGGAAGGGTCAGTATTACTCACGAAGAAGAGGAATCAAATAAAGAGAAAGAAGCTCCGTCTTTACGATCTTATTAGGGCAAAGCATTTTTAAAATATCCTGAAGAGTATGAAATAAATCTTTGGAAATTAACAAATTTTAGTTCGTCTTTGAAGAGGCGCTGTGCACAGGCCAGGCAGGAGATATTCTTTTATCTGATAGGAGGCTTTACTGAATGCATGCATGGAGGCTAAGACTGAGAAATGAGAGGGGTGGCTGTGGGGTGGGGGGTAGGTCGTGACTTCTCAGTCCCCTGGAGAGAGCAGGAGAGAGTCACCACTTACTTGGGTTTCTGATGTTTGTTCTGGTTCCAGTTTCAGCCCAGGTATATCTTCAAAACAAATCCACTCTTCTTCAGGGTAACTCAAGTGGCTTTCTATTGCTTACATCTAGGACAACAAACAAAGCTACTAGCCGTATCTATCCAGTAACACAGGACACCAAACAGCCTCAGCTTAACACATGAACTGGGAGTCTGAGGAGACTTTCATTAATGAAAAGGAAAAAAAAAAATCTCCCATAAGGATAACCCTGCATTTGGAAAGAACAGGTGGGATGGGTGACTCTTTGGGCCTTTCCAGGGCCAGTAGAATATGTTCCAGAATTTTATGTACACAAATCATCACTCAAATGTTAAGAAAGGAACTCAAGGAAATTTTATGCCATAAAAAAAAAAAGAGCTATCTTTTTTTCACTATCAGCTTGAGTTATCTTTTTAAGAATGTTAACTTGGGAGATGGTTTTCCTTGGTGAGTCAACCTCTGCTTGTATTGGTTTCGCCTTCCATTGTTTTTCCCACTGCTCTTTCGGCTTTCACTGTTTGTTGCACCCTGACCAAAGAAGGATGTCTGCTCATTGACACACTGATGAGCACCTGCTCATGGACCACACACACACTCACTAACACACATGCAGTACGTTTTCTCATACATGCACACTGGCACATAGCACAGTCTCCCAAACACACTCAGGTGCACTCAGTCATTTGCACACTTACACTAACACGTACGTTCACTTTCACACGTGCATGCAACTCACAGCACATTCATATGCACCCACAGACCCGCTCACATACTTGTGCACGCACACACACTCATTCACTCCCATGCATGTGTGCACGGCACGCTCATACACTCAAGCATCCCCACACGCTGACAGCACTCTCACACATACCCATACACATATGTAGACTCAGAGACACACTCACACACACACTTTCATACACCTACACACATGCATCCACTCACACGTGTGCACACACTCTCACACACATGCTCAAACTCACTTGCGCGTGCTGTCACACACACACTCACCAGACTCACTCACCTACTCACAGGGGAGAGCGCAGATGTCTCCCCAGGGCTGACTGCTTAGTAAACACTCCATTCCCCGGATCTCGTGCTTGCTGGTGTAAAGAAAGCCACCGACCACCATGTACGGTTTGGCGTTTTGGCTCTGAGGGGAGAGGTGCTTCATTCTGATGCTGCCCGCTCCTCTGCAGCCCCTGGGAGAACGTGAGGCTGAGCTCTCAGCGAGGCAGTGCTCCCTTGAGGGGCTGCATGTGCAGTTCCTCGGGTGGAGGCACGGCAACTCCCCTGGGCTAGGGGCCTTGGGGTCTGGCTCTGATTCTAGGCCTCCACTCAACAATAAACAGCATCTTGGGGTAGTCCAAGAAATTATGGGAAAATTGTACCTTTCAATTATGACCAAGAGGGGCCATCTCTGAGTTCTAACTAATGTCTTTCTAACTTTTTTTTTTTAAGCACATGAAAATATCAAAGGACACTTCTATCCATGCCTTATAACCAAAGTTCCAACTACGGGGTGAAGGGTGCATGGTTATTCTCACTGAACACTCATCCAGAAGACAGAGGCTGTGACACTGATTGGGCCACATTCACACAGGCTTCAGAACCACCAGGGCAAGGAACAAGAGTTGCCCTGCTTCTTTTTTTATATCAAAGAGAAACTTTATTCTTTTCAGTTCTTGCCTTAAGATCTTCCATTGTACTGTTTGCCAACCAGTGCATGTTCAGATAACAGGGCCAGCTTGCAATGAGATAGATTTCTGAGGACAGTCATGTAAAAGAAACTAGATAAAGCATGGTAGATTATTATTTAACAACTCAGAATTGATGTGTAGCATCTGCTAATGATAGCTTGCCCTGGCCTGCTCCTTTGGGGCTAGCTGTCTGCTGCTGGGTAAGACATCAGATGAACATACTGCCTGTGTACCTCTTAGTGCGTATAAACCTTGAAGAACAATTTTTATGTAACACTTCCTTCAGAAACCCCTCTTGTCTTTTAATTGATCTGCTCCATCTGAAATGAGTCCCAAAGATATTGGTAAACAGAGTGTTCGAGTTTGCTAGGCTGCTGAAATGCAGATACCAGCTTTTAACAATGAGAATGTGTTCACTTACAAGCTTACTGGTTTGAGGCTGAGAAAAATGTCCAAATCAAGGCATCATCAAGGTGATGCTTTCTCCCCAAAGACCAGCTGCTGGCAATCCTGGGCTCCTCTAGCACATGGCAAGGCACATGGCAGTGTCTTCTGCTTTCTCCCTTCTTCTCCCGTGGCTGTGCTTTCAGTTTCTTGCTTCTGTGGCTTTCTCCCTCTTTGCCTGAACCTCATTCTCTTAAAAAGGACTCCAGTAAGAGGATTAAGACACACCCAGAACGAGGTGGGTCCCACCTTAAGTTAAGATCCTACTCACCAAAAGATCGTACATAGTGTGGGCCCACCCCCACAGGAATGGATTAACTTTAGGAACATACTTTTCTGAGATCCATACAGCTTCAAACCATCACAGAGAGCAAAGCATACGGGTGGCACTCCCCCCAGCTTTGTGGAGTCACCCACGTCATCCACTGCACCAGCAAGACAGAAAACTCACTGAACAATGATGTCTGAAGACTGGCAAAGGTGTGGGTGAAGGCAAGTGAGGATTCTTCACCCTCGTTCCTTCCTCGTCTCTAGCAAGGCTTTGTTCACACACTTATGATAAGCTGTGAGAAATTTGTTCATCTGAAACTTACATTTCCCAGATTTTTCTTTCTTTTTTTTAAAGTACTAGTCACAATAGTTTCATAGTAGAATATCAGTAAGACCACTCTAATCCATATTTTAATCCTCCATCCTGAGGGCCCTGGGATGGTGATGTCCACTCTACCTCTAGATCAAGACGGGACTTAGATTCCACATGGATGATGGATGCAATTCCTCTGCCTGCAGTTGTTGGCACTCTTGATTCCCTGGTGTGGTGGCTGACCATCTTCACCTCCCTTTTAGCTGACCTGGGTAAGTCCAACAAACCAGAGAGTAGGAGTCGCAAATCTGCTGAGGCTCAGGGCCCAGCTGGCACACGTGCAGTTCAGAGATTCAAGTCCCCTGAGTATGCACCATCTTTGGGAAGCTCAGAGGAGTGCTTGCACATTGGGCTCTCAAATCCAGAAGCAGGGCGGGCATCCCCTGGCTTATGTGCTCCCTCCTAGGCCATCTCAGATCAACCTCAGCATGGTGATGATTCTGTTTGCCCTTGCTTCTTTTGTGTACATCTTATCTTCCCAGTTACCTTGAGGGTAATAACCATGGTTTATACTTGATTACTTAGCAAGTGCTCTAAAAATACTTGCCAGGGAATTCATTGGTGATTAAACATTGATAAAAACCCATTATCACTGTATCTCTGCTCAGGACCCTATCTGCTCAGATTAGATTAAGGAGTCATCCCTAAACAAGAATCCCTCCAGGAATGTTGGGATTCCCTGGAGGAGGCAGCGACCTGTAGATCTGTGTGGGTCCATCTGATCTATTGGCTCCCAACCTTGTGAGTTTTCTGTTCCCTCCTAACCCATGAAGGATATCAGTGCAGCTCAGCAGGAGTTTAGTCAGACTACCTGGGTCTGATCCTTACTGCCCCAACCTAGGGAGGGGACATTGGGCAACTTAAGAAACAAATTGGTGACTATGTCTTCTCATCTCTAAAGTGGGGATAATAATGATAAGTATCTCAAAGGATTGTGAGGGGTAAATGATTTAATCCAAGAATAGGGCTTAGGGCAGTACTTGATATGTAGGAAGCATTTTATGGGTGCTTGTTTTTATGGTTATTTTACCTCCTATCCACCTTATCTTTAGTTCTCTCTGGGCATCTTGAATGCTGCACAATTCTTAAGGCTGTTTGCATGTCTTGCCCAGCAAATTCCTTTCAACTTTCCATCCTCCCTCTTTAGCATCTTGCCTCCATTAGCTAAGCTGGGATGTGGGCTCTCCTCCTTGTTCCTTGGGAAGCTGCAAACTCCAAGTCTTCCCTCAGTTTCCTCTGCAGAGGCAAGAATCAGGAGAATGATTTCCCTTTTGAGACTCTCCTTTGTTCAAACCTTATTCCAGATTTTCACCTCTCCAAAAGGATGCACATGCTTTTTTATTTCCTTTGGGGTCTCCTGTGACCTTTTTGCTTTTCATCCTCCCCAGGATGACTCTTTGCCCAGAGAAGTTCCATGGATATGCCAGGAAAGGGACCACAATGTTATCAGCAAATTCAGCTCACAGATGTGGGTTGACACATCAAATTACTTGCCAACACAAAACTTAAGAATAGGAAGCTTTTATAAAACTTCTCAAGAACCACACTGGATATGATTTCGCTGTAAGAACTTGCTGGAGCTGAGTGAACAGGGGTGCCCATGTGCCCCCCTCCTGGCTTTCAGCTGATCTCCATCATCTGCCCTCTCTACCTGGGTCCTGGAAGCATTCGATTTTGTAATATTTGCTTAGAGCAAGAAAACCAGAGCATAGAGAACTTGGGTAACATAACAACCTTCAGGAGCTGCTGATCCTGGGCTGGTCCTTAAAATTTTGTTTCCTTGTCTGCTCATGGAAAAAAGGCACTTGGCCTCCTTCCCACCCAGAGCCAATGAGAATTTACAAGATAGTGGGCATGAAGGTACTTTGTGGAGAACAATGTTTACTGGCTCTGAAGGCCCAGCCACCCTCATTTATCTCATGAAGCTTTCAAAGGTCATCGTGATGGCTGCCCAAGAGTTTGTGCCAAATGTCCCCTCTGGTTTTGATTCTGGGAGTGTAAGACATTTTGCTCCTAGATGTTTAAGTCTGTGATGCTATTCAAAGAAGGGAGTCAAGCAGAGATGCACAAGGTACTGGCTTTCCACAGGGAGACTTGGTCAAAGGAAGCCGGCCATTCCTACACACTCAACTTCCATGTTTATCTTTACTACAAAGTCCCTAACCCACTCACATTCTGCCCATGAACTGGCAGGTTCCCAGAATAAATAAAGCATGCATTTTTCTTATTACTCACCAGTATAAAACACGTGGCCTCTCTCTGTACTGTTCTGTGCTGGTTCACACCCTGTATAATTTTATACTCTTTCTAAAGCCCTGACATGCCCCAAGCTACAACTCACATTGATTCACTGGCTTATAAAAATGTGCAATCTGTTCTCTGGGTCTACACAAAGCTCGGCAAGAAGTGCATAGGCAGTGACTCAGGCCTTCAGGGATGGGTGCAGAGCGGGGTCACCCACAGAGTGGGGCGATGGGTAAGCAAGAGTCTTCCTTATTGCAAATACATTTGGGCTTCATTTGCTCATTGCCAATTTCCGTGGGGCCAACCTCACAAAGATTTCTAGCTTAATACCTATACTCGCTTCTTTTTTATTATTTAAATTTTTTTTTTCAAGAAGATTTAGGTTACATCAATGTTACATAAAAAATATAGGGGGTTCCCATATACCCCACTCCCTCCCCTTCCACACTTTCCCACATTAACAACTTCCTTCATTAGTGTGGTACATTTGTTACAATCGACAACACATATTGAAGCATTGCTATGCTTCTTAAATCAACTGACATCCCACGATAATTAGATCCATTCATATTCACTTTAAAAGGAAAGCTCTTTAGCAGGGAGTCATTAGGATACAGCATGTTTAACAAAAATACGTATGGTCTTAGAAAAAGACCTTGCACAGTCCCAAATGTTAGTAAAAAGGAAATTTTTGCTTGTGAGAAGGCAGACATCTCGTAGGGCAAAACTCAGCGTGGACACATGGAAAACCTGAGAAAAAGTCCAGCTCTAAGGAGGTGTTAAGCATAAATTTATCAAGGTAGGAGCCAAATGTTTGTGACAGAATATAAAGCAAAATGTGTCCAGTATTTAAAAAGAAATGTTTCTAGGTTTAAAAATACGAATATTCTGTTAAATTTCTAATTGATGCAAATATTTATAATTTCTTCTTAAGTGAGTTAAAGCATTTTCATAATAACATATTTCTTCAATTCCAAGACATATTTAGCCCCCTCATGGTAACATATTTGGAATTATGGAATAATACAGTACAGAGAGATTATTGGTGCTCCTTGTCATTTCCCAGCCTTCTTTGCAGTTTTTCTGGGTCTGTGAAATAAGAGCAGGTGTTTTCTGTCTCTTTCAGGTGAAAGCATTTAAAAGTCTGTGAGCCTCCTTCATTTCTCTCTTCCTCTGCTTTGACAACCTTGGGGATCATGTGTTTCAGATGGCATAGACAGGAGATGAAAGATTGCTTCCCTATCTACATCCAACTGGGGCATGAAGGAGAAATAAGCCATCATTACTTTAAGTAAGATTTGTAGGGTTCCTTTGTTACTTTGGCATAGCCAAGACTATCCTATCTGACACATATATTTAATTTTCCCCTGAAAAATTACTATTAAATCTATGACAGATTTTATAATCATTGCTTCTAAAATCCAGAAAATGCAAAGTTCATTTATTTTAGTTTCAGTGGAGTAAAGAAGGGATACTTTTGAGGAGCAGGAAGTATGTTCAGAGAAGTGCTGCTTCTCCACTGGAGGTGGGTGATGGCTTAATGACAATCACCTGGAGGACAACTTCAAGTTCCCATAGCCATCCTCTCTAACCTTCTTACCCTCTCAGATTTGGATACAACATTTTTTTTTCACATACTTTTGAGAACCACATATTAAATAGAAAAACATTGGTAGGCATAGTTACAGTGTTTAAATTCAAATTTCTGCCCTAACCTTTGCTTCCATTTACTTATTTTATTTGAAAACTATGGTTGGAGGAGGCCAAGAAGGCAACCAGCACAGAGCTAAGGAAGTGGGTGACAGGGTTTGAGTCATTGGGGTAATTTAGGAGGCAGTCATTGGGGTCAGGATGAAGGGGGTGGCTGAGGAAGCAGCTGGTGAAGTTGGGGCCCAAGGGGCCTCCATGGAGACAACTGGTGGGATCAAGGCTATGGGGTCTGCTGACCAAGGAAGCAGCCAAGGAGGTTGGAGTTGAGAAGGTGATTGGCAGGGAAGGTTGTGGCTGAAGAGCCAGCTGAGGTGGACCTGGTGTGATAAGGGTCAAAAGGGTAGCCAGGGAGGCACTTGGGGGTGAGACTAAGAGGATGGCCAGAGAGGTAGCCAAAAGGCTCAGGACCAAAGAAGTAGTTCAAGCTAGCTAGGTCAAGGCCATGGAGATGACTGAGGAGGTGGTCAGGATGGGCAGGCCAAGGAGGGGACCAGTATGGAGACTGGTTACATGCAGGAGATTGAACAAAATAAGTGACTACAATGAGCATGGTAGGAGGCAGATTTCTCACCATCGAAGAAGAGAGTCAATACTAGAAGTGGGTAGGCTAGAAGAAACCCAATAGTGTGGGGTTGGAAGTGGAGGTATAAGTGTGAACTCATGTTTTTAATGTAGATAGTTAGAGATAGATATAGATGTAGAGTGTGCATGTGTGTATGCAATGGGAGGCAATATATGCATACATTGACATACATTGATTTCCAGCTGAGTGGGCCAGGGAGCATTCACATAATGGTACCAATGAGTGTATCTACTTTCTAAATATAAATCTATGTTAAAAGGATCCAGGACTCCTTGGCGAAATGGATGATTCCAAGTTGAGCATGGAACATTTTATTCTACCAGAAAGTAAGGAAGTGCTCAAAAAATGATGGAGATGTAGCAGTTTGATATGGTTCATCAATTCCAAAACTAGATATTAGATTATGTTTGTAAACTGCTCTGTACCTGGGTGTGATTAAATTATGATTAAGGCTTTGATTGGGCCATGTCAGTAAGGTGTTGAGTCCCTGCCCCTTGGTTGATGGGGATTCATAGATAAAAAAAAAAAAAAACCATGGGAAAGGACAGAGTTGGAGCTTTGATGCAGGAGTCTTGAGCTGGAGCCCTGGGAAGTAAGCACACAGTGGAGTTTGGTTGTGAGGAAAGACAAGCAAGCCCTGGAAAGAGAGGGACCCTGTACCCAGATAGAAGCAAGCCCCAGGAAGAGAGGAACTCAGGAAACCTGAATCCTGGCAGATATCAGCAGATATCAGCAGATATCTTGCTCCAACACATGGCAAAGGACTTTGGTGAGGGAAGTAGCTTATCCTTTATGGTCTGGTAACTGTGGGCTTCTAACCCCAAATAAATAGCCTTTATAAAAGCCATCAAATTTCTGGTATTTTGCATCAGCAGCCCCTTGACTAACTAATACAGAGTTTGGTACCAGGTGTGGGGTAGTTCTTTTGCAATTTCCAAAATGCTAGAATGGTTTTACAAAATGGTAAGGGGAATTTTTTGGAGGAATTGTGAAATGCTTGATGACGAAGGCCTAGAATGCTTTGAAGAGACTATTGATATCAATATGGATGCTAAAGAGACTTTTTATGATGCCTTAGAAGTAAATGATGAAACCATTATTGGAAACTGGAGGAAAGGCAATCAATGTTTTAAAGTTGCAGAGAACTTAGCAAGATTGAATCCTGATGTTTCATGGAAGGCAGAATTTGAAAATGACAAGCCTGGACATTTAGCTGAAAAACTTTCCGAAGTAAACTTGGAGAATGTGGCTTGGTTTCTCTTTTCAGCTTATAGCAAAATGCTAGATGAGAGATATACAGTGAGGACTGAATGGTTGGGCACAAAGAAATCAGAAACTGATTCCAGAAATTCCAAGCCTCTGGAAATCAAGTCCCCAGAAGACAGGGCCATTTGAAGAGTTACCCAAACTTGGAACTTGTAAATCAGGATTGAAGATGCAGTTATCTAGGAAAGATTTGTGGAAAGGCTTACATCTGATGGCTTGGACCCCTGCTTCCTGCATGCTAAAGCAACAAGAGCTGTATGAACAAAACCACTGTGGGCTTGGACTAAAATGGACATCAAAAGGAGAGACTGAAGGGAAAACAGCTTTAAGAGGAAAACCATGGAAGCTGAGATCTGGAATTAAGACCTTGCCTTGGACCAAAAGAGGAACCCCATCCATGTGTACAGAGAGGGTGAGGTTGCTGCAGCAGTTGAAGAGGATGGATGTTTCCACCAATGTTTGGGGAAAGTTTTGCTGCCCCAGGGTACAGAAAGGGTGGAGCACATTCCTCAAGGATTAGGGCAGTTAAGGTCAGCACCCTTAGGTCTGAGAAGGGTGTGCCTGACCCCATTGATTAGAGAAGGTTGGGTGGTCAACTCCTTGGGCTGAGAGGGTTAAGCTTGTATGCCAAAGGTTAGGGAGAATGTTGCTTTCACCTCGCTGTACTAGGGGGGTTAAGTCTCTGACCCAAAGATTGGGTAAGGTATGGCAATCACCCTAACACTCCTGGTGGATGAGGTCTAGAGCTTGGTCCAGACCCAGATGCTTGATGAGGGTAGAACCGAAAACTTGGCCATTAGGCAAGCCTATGGAAAGGGTGGGTCCCCATCTGTGTCTCTTTCCACAAAAGAGTAAGTTATCCATCAAATATGCCAAACCCAAGAAACCATATAAATCTCTTCTTAAATCTTCAGGAAGATTAAGTAGCTGGCAAACCCCACTGAGCCTAGCTTCTGTGGCTCTAAGATATCGTGACTCTAGAACATAGTGATTTAGAATGTGTCCTTCCCTTCCACTTCTGTATATTTTACCTATATATCCTGTCTCTTAAGTTTCCTACTGCCTCCGTGGGCCTTATGGGAATAGGTGCCAGGCTGGAGATAGGTAGGACAGTGAATGTACTCAATTGCAGCTACATTTTAATTCTTTCAATTATTAGCTCCACCCTTGAGCCTACATATCTACATTGCAAAATACAACCAAGCCATCACTAGCTTGCTACTTTGAGTGGTGCCTTATTTGGTGGGATGGGTAAACAGAGAGCTGAGGGATGGAGTCTGGTAGAGATGTGTGGCTGCTGCCTCTTGGGGCTATTTGCTCAGTGAGAAGAAGGAAGCATAGACAGCCTTCTTCATTTCCTTTCTAAAGACTCATTTCTTTCTGGTATCTTCATTTATGTTGCCTTCATTGCTTTGCCAAGTCTCACTGTTGGCATCTGGAATGGAGGATAAAAAGAAGAAAGAGGGAGGGAGAAAGGCAAAGAAGAAGCATGTACCATTGTCTAGCTTGCACACTTCAAAGGATTTACTAATGAGCCTTCCTATTGTCTAAACTCCTTGTCTCCACCCAGGTTTTGCAATCTATACACCTAGGGAAATCACAGAGAATGGAAAAGAGCCTTTCACAACAAGACAGCCCACTTTCCCCTTCCACAGAGGTATCAAAGGGGTGATTGTTAAAGGCAAATTAATTTGATTTGGAGGACTTACACAGCTATTGGAATAGGTTCAGTAAAAGGAAAGAATGTGCATAGTTAGGGGAAGGCAAGAAGATGAGGGAAAAAGAGTTGTTGAAATTTAAAATTAATCCTATTATGATAACCTCTCCATGCATATGCTCACCCCAACTGCAGCTATGCTTATACTCAGGTGAGAAGGATAACATGAATAATATGAATTCTCTCCCTGTATTGCTTTCCCACTCTGTTCCCTACCCCGTAGGTCAATTGTTGGAGGCAACGGGAACAGGATGGCTATTAACATTTGACAATTGCATAGAGACATTTTTGGATGTTACAACTGGGAAGAGGGTTATTAAATCGAGTGGATCCAAGCTGGGGATACTGCTAAACATCCTACAATGCACAAGACAGCCCTTCATTATGAAGGACTATCTGCACAAAACATCAGTTGTGCTGAGGTTGAGAAACACTGCCCTGGGCATTTATTCCTGGCATGAATGGAATCAGAAAAGTCCTGGGTGGTGCTGCAGGGACAGTTACCAGACATTGTATGTCCTCCCACGGCCTACTGGGTGGACTGTGGGAGAGTGTGGGCTATGATGTGGACCATTGACCATGATGTACAGCGGTGCTCAGAGATGTATTCACCAAATACAGTGCATGTCTCATGATGATGGAGGAGATTGTTGTTATGGGGGGAGGAATGGGGTGAGGGGGGTGTGGGGTATATGGGGACCTCATATTTTTTTAATGTAATATTAAAAAAATAAAGACAAAAAAAAAAAAAGAAAAGCAATACTGATGCAGCTTCTGAGAAGTATTTTGTTGTTGATTTTCTGAGAAGTTTGGCCCTTATATATCACCCTCGTACTCATCCCAATTGTTAAAATGACTTACTTAGGTCTCAGGGTTTTCCCTGAGATATACATCTTGCAAGTCTCACATACAACCTTCCTATGGCTTGATTCTTCTCCTACATTATCATTCTCTTCTTTATTATCTGAATGATCTGTGCCTTACTCTTCTGTTTTATTCATCTCATTTTTCTTCTTGATATATTCTATCCTTTATTTTCCTATCTTCCTTTGGACCCTGATTATGAGGAATCAAATTCAAACTCACAACAGAATATGCCAGTCTTCTCAATGCAGTTTGAGGGAATGTTCTGGCAGGGATAGGGAATTTAAGAATTATGGCTAAAATCATGTGTCAGATGACCACAAGCTTTTGTGGCTATCTCAGTGTAATAGAAGACATTTTTCTTTTCTGTTTTCTGCTGTTAAGATAGCAATCAAATCACTTATGCCTGTAAGGTTACTGTGGACAGAGACGATCTGCTATAATTGAAACTTGATTCCTTGGGAAAGGAAGAATGAGTGGGTACGAGAATTAAGGTACCCATGGTCACGTATCACTAAGTAGTTACAAATAATTATTTAAACTGGTGACAAAAACATAAGTCATAAAATACTAAGGCTATGCATCATAAGAATTTGCATGGGCTTGGAGGATTCCCTGTTTATTAACTCTACCAATAAACTCACTTTGAAGAACTCTTGTAAAGTTCTCATGTTCAAGCTAGCCACATGGTCCAAAAGGCTGAACATCCCAGGTCATGGTCAAGATTGGACAATTTGGAGACCTGAACAGAGTCAAATCAAGTTTGAGATGAATGTGTGAGAATGGGTGGACTTATAAATCAGTGACTACACTCAGCTATAAAAGCAATATATCATGAGAAAATGTGCTAAGGCCTGACCCAAAGTTATTTATTTGAGGGATGTCTGAATCATTCAACATGCTTCCATAAATACCTTAATTCTTCCTGTAACATGAACCAATGAGGTGGCACCAATACAAAAAAATCGGCTTGCAAATACCTGGATAATGTATACTGAAGGAAGTACACATTATCCCAGATAGCATATACTGAAGGAAGATAGCCACTATTCCCAATGACATTCAGAAGAGTGCACCATGAGAGCACACATAGACATGCACATCCACACAAATGCATGGTGTGTGATGGTGGTAAGGAGATGCTGGAAGCATGGCAGAAGTACCCTCAGTGAGTTGATGCTTCATTTCCACATTTCTTTTGGCTTGAATATGATCCATGGAAGAGAAAGGATTACTAATGAGTATGGGCATGTCCACATCTATGTCTAAAGCTAAGTCTATGTCTAAGTCTAAGTCTATTGCTTTGTCTTTGTCTTTGTCTATGTCCAAGTGAAAGTCCAAGTTCATGTTCATGTCCGAGTCTATATCTATATGAATTTTCAGATGGAAACTTAGATCTGAATCAACTATAGAGGACTAAGACTTCCAGCAATGTCCTGGCTTAAAAAATACCCAGAAATCCTGGTTTAAGCTATACAGTAGTAATTAATTATTAGAACTCTGACTTCTACTCATGCTTATTGTAGCCACATATGCCCTTCAACATTCCACAAATATTTATCTATTCCTTACTAGTCATTTATAGGGAAAAACACTGACTATGCATGGGCAAGCAAAAAGTGCCCTGTCTGTAACTTCAGAGAGTTAGTGGTCACATGATCATTCACTTTTTTTATCTACCTCTTCTTTCAATAATTCCACAAAACAAACTCCATCCATGTTTATGACAAAATGCTATGGAATACAAAGAACAAGAATATTGTAAAAGGACACAATAGAAAAACATAACTATAAATGCTGGTCACATACTTTTACAAATCTCTCTAATTAAGAATCTTTGAAAAGACAAATTTCACAGCAAAGTATAGTAGCATGAATTGTAGCCTGAGATTAAACATAATCCACTTTTGGGCTTTCATACAATGTGGGCATGTCAAGTGCATTATAAGGATGGAATAAAAGAGAAATATTTGTGTAGAGTTGTGGAAACTTCTGGGAATGAATTCATCCTTGAGAAAGAAAGACCTGGGAATTACAGTTGTATGCCAATAACAAAACCTCACTCTTGGGAGAGGGAAAGTGGGCAGGTCTTGAAAGAGGCTGGAAACCAAAGATGAGGGAATTGCCTTCATAAAGAGATGCTCAAGTGACAAAGTGTCCATTGTTCAAGTGACAAAGTATGGGCAAAGGTGTGCTGTTGTGGGGAGCATAGGGTACCATTGGCAATGAGGGATCAAAGAGTACCTAGGATGGTCTTGCATCTTTAGGGCTGGCAGCTTTAGGAGCCCTGAGGGATGATATCTGGCCCAAATATCATTGCCATCACTGGCATACCATGGGGTTAGTAGACTTGGTAAAGTATCACCTTGAAGTGTTCTTCTTGGAGACACCTCAGATGGCAAGGAATGGATTAGGAGAGCTCAAGAGGAATCTTCATGAGGACCCATGGAAGAAGCCTCTGGGCAGGCCAAAGTGAATGGAGATATGCAATAGAAGCGCAGGGTCAGATATTGTGAAGGTGGGAGCAAAACTACTGGAACTGAGTTATTATAATTACTGTTGGCTCATAAAGACCCCCAGGCTGAAGACAACTATGAAAAATCAGACAACTAAAGTATCCTTTCCTCTTTCCAGTCTTTCTGAGATTCCAAATCTTGTAGTTGTTTTTGCCTCTTTCTTCTCTCTCATCCCCCATATTTTTTCAGTTACTGAGTTCTGGTGTGTTTTCCTTCAAATGTCTTGCATGCCCTCCATTTGCTTTTTTTCTCTTATTTAGTTTGGGGTCTCATCACTCCTAACAGAGACGACTTCCACAGGCTCCTATCTGGATCTTTTTGGGCTTCCTATCCCAGAATCTATCCTATATAGATCATCAGAGTATAAAAATGCCTTTTTCATCATGCCGTTACCAACTTAGAAGATTTCTTAAGTTCTCCCATTGCATAACATCCCCAGGGTCCATGCTTTTCCCTAATTTGGACATTCTCTGTGCACACTCAATGTATTACTCTTTATTACCCAAAATGAGTAAGGCCAGCTCTCCACTAGGCTCCTGAACAAGTCAGGTCCATTTCCCACTCCAGACTTGTTCATGTTAATCCTCTTGTTGAAAGAGTCTGGTACAAATAGAGACACCCTTTCTGTGGGTTAGAGTAACCCTACCCATTCTGCACAATTCAGCTCAAGAACCCATCTTCCAGAAATCCTTCCTTGACTACTTGATTCTACCCTGAAAGTTTTCCCCTTTTCAATCTTTACTTCGTGCTGTTGGTCCACTGAACATATAAGTTAATATTCACATTTCCCATAACTGTGTCTTATCCTTTTCTTTACGATGTCTGTCTCATATAACTTGTCTTTCTCTTGTTACTCTTCTTATACCTCCCTTCCTCCCCAAACTTTATTCTTTTCTCTATGTGTTAGTCATGATATGACTCAGATCATGCTATTTCTCTGCTCAGAACTCTCCAATGACTTGACATATTACTAGAATAAAATCCTACGTCCTCAACTGCCTTTCAAGATTAAACTTGGCTGCAGATAACACTCACCTGAAATGCTTCTTTTAAAAAAAAATAGCTTCAACACCAACCCACAGCAATTGAATCCAAATTTCTGGGAATTGCGCCCGGGAACTGGTGTCATTTTTGAAATCACAGCAGCAATCCTTATGTGCAGTCATAGTTGGCAACCTTCTGCCTGGGTGACCTGGCCACTGGCCACCATTCTCAGTGCAAATCCTGCCTCTTCAGTCTTTGCCCATTCTCCCATGGCCCCCCGGCCCCCTGATTCTCCCTCGGAAGATTGTCGCTCTCAGCTTGGGGTCTGTGCATCTTCCTGTCCCCTCTGCTGATGACGTTCCTCTCCCAAAGGCCCCTCACTTCAATCAGGCCTCTACTCCCATGTCCTACCTCTGAGAGGTCTTTCCTGACAGTCCCACTGGAAAGATCACTCTCCAATCCATTAAACCATTTTATTTTTATTCACTGCACTTATCACAACCTCACATCACACTTTTATCTATTTTTCTAGTCCTTAAAATCTGTCTTCCTTACTAGAGTGCATGCTTCATAAGGGTACAGACTCTGTTGGCTTTGTTCACTGTTGTGTCCCCAAAGTCTAGGAGTCAATAAAGATTTATTGACTGAATCTCTCAAATGGGACTGTACATATCCTTGGAATTGGGGACTAAATTTAAAACTTACTTTGTACAGTCCTACTACTGAGAATTTGGGGCATAATGTTGAAATTTTATTCCAATTTCCCATATATTTTTTTGCTGTGAGTTTGAATGATACCTTTTTTCTTTGACTCTAAAGCTTTTAAGTCCACGTAGTTGCTATTTACCCAATACAAATACCTGGTGCTTCCATGCACACACAGAAAAAGCCAACATTCCTTTTCCTTCACAATCTCTCAAGGTTTTAATAAAAATCAAATTATATTTTCCAGACTATTTTGAGAGTTTGGGGGAAAAGAAAGCATAATCCTTGTCTATCATTTTGCAGCTTTCCTAAGTACCTTTTATGATCTACCTCATGTCAAAAGAGCATGGCAAACATACTTTAAACCATCATAATACTAACAATGCATTAATGACTTATTTTGTAGGGAGCACAGCACAAGGAATTTTGAATGGATTAATTTTAATTAAAATTATTTAATTTTAAAAAATCATATAATGCAAAAAAACAGTGACCCTAATTTTAAAGGTGGAGAAACTGAAGTTCAAATAGGCCAATTTCCTGAACAAGGTCATTCCATGAATAAGAGCCAGATTTGCCAGAGAAATCCAGATGAGTCTGACTGCAAAGACTTTGTTCTTTCCACTGCACTGGGCTGTTTTTCAGATCACCGACTTTGGATGAGAAAGGATAGCTCCTACAATAGACATAATGGTACTTGCTTCTGTGCAGTGTTTGTCAACATGCCTGCAACCTCTGGATGAGAAAGCTAGGGGAGAGGAAGCTGATGCAGGAAGCTGAGATGTTTCCATCAGAGTTCAAAATGCATCTGGCAGAACATAACAAAGAGGCTGAAAATGGAAATGCATTGAGCCTTGCATTCTGTCGATGCTGGGAACACAGAGTCACCTTCTGTCCTCAGCAGCAACCTCTCCCCAGGCCACGAGATTCACAGTCCCTAGGAGCCCAGCAGCCAAGACAACAGGAAGCAGATAACAAAACACTTGTTCCTCAGCTCAGGAGGTCACCTGTTAAGTCATTGGTAGGTCTTGAAGAAAGGTCAATCAAAGCTTAAGCAGCCCCCAGAGTTTAACATCTGATCTTAGAAATCTTGGAGAACTAACCTCTTTGAAAATGAGGGAAGTTTCAATATTTTTGAAAGCTGATGGAAATCCAGGATACAAGGATGTTTTCTTTCTTTTGTGCCAGTCAAGCACGCAAGGGTGAAAAATGGGTGTGTCTGGAGGAGGGAAGGAGACGAGTTACTATTTTGGGGCATCACTGCCAGCAGCATAGAAATACAAAGGAGCCTGACTCTCCTCAAAACTGATGAGAGAACTTTCCAGAGGCCATAGGATGTTGCTTAGGGCGAACTTTGTTCAGGCAGGCAGGAAGTCTTGAGGCGATGGTGGCAAAGAGAGGGCACCCAACTGCTTTCTTTTGTCTTTTTTCTTTCTTTTAGAAGATTGTGTTAGGTGGGCAGAAAGACAAAGAATCTAGAAGAAGGCTAACACTTCTCTTTGTATGATTTCATCAGTATCAAGAAATGACCAGTGGTCAGTTTGGTGGAAATATGTTTTCATGTGAATATATGTGCATGTGTGTTTAACAATAGAAGTCTGAAATTAAAAATTTTTATTATGACTTTGCTCATGAGAGCAACTATTAAGAGTTTAGCTAAATGATGAAAATTATTGCTAAATAATTTTGTTTAAGAGTTATGTACATGGTCTTCCAAGAGGAAATGCTAACATGTTGAAAAGAAATTTGAATGACTGAGTGATGTCTTCAAGATATTTACAGTCAATCAGAACTGTTCATGAGGCTTCATTTCTGTCAAAGAGTCAATAACTGAATATTTTTGTAAGGAAGACCTACTTCAGATATTGTGGTTCCCTCTCAATAGCTCAGAAAACAGGAAAGCAGAACACACTCATCTTTTGCTTTCTAGTTTTTATTCCTTCAATCCTTCAATACTTTTTAACCATTGAATGGTTCTGTGCAGAACCATTCTACCTATAAGAAGGGATATTAGAAAATAATTTTTAAAAGTTCCAATTGCACAAGAGTTTGTAATGTAAATAGAAAGGCACAATACAATCACTGGGTGATTCTAAGTCCACTAACCCAAGTTTGAAAGAAATGGTAACTTATAGACAACATAAAATTTCCCATTTTAACCACTTGTAAACATTCAATTCAGTGGCATTAATTATATTCGCAAGGTTGTGCTATTATCACCACCATCCATTACCAAAACCTTCTCATCACCCAAACAGAAATTCTGTACCTATTAAGCGTTCACCCCTCATTCCCCAATCCCGCTCCTGCCCTGGTAACCTGTATTTTAGTTTCTGATTATGAATTTCTTTATTCTAATTATTTTTTGTCAATGAGATCATACAATATTTGTTCTTTTGTGTCTGGCTTATTTCAGTCAACATGATGTCCTCAAGGTTCATCTATGTATCAGAATTTCTGGGCTTTATTTTTTAACAATTAAATTCAATTTCTGTAAAGATCCAGCATTCCACTGGTTGCAAGCTTCTGATGGGAATACATATTTGGAAAAAGCTTCCCAGGTGAGTCTGGAGAGAATCACTGAGAGAAAACGTAGAAAACGAGCTAGATAGAAAATTAAGAAGCATTTGGCAGAGAAGGAAGAAAAGTTGACTTGAGGTTCTGGCAGGGGAAGTGAAGAGAATAGAGCCCATTTTCCCAGAGAGGCAATATCATGACACTGGCTAAGCATCAGAAAAGTACTCAACAATCCCAGGTTTACAACTGTCCCAGAGTGCACAGGACTGCCCTGTGGTTGAAAGAGGTGATGTGCCTCATCTTCCAACACCTGCTTCCTCCAAAGCCCCCCTTTGGCTGGGATACCCCTACTGCATGCTCTCCTACCCACCTGCAGGAGACAGCTACACCATGCATTTCAGTGGCTGGCAAAACATGGGTCACCTAAATAATATGAAGTGACATTTAGAACCTCCTTGACAGCATCTTGGCAATTTATCAGAAGAAATAACAATGGACAGTTTTCTTTCCAGTGGAAAAGCCATTCTCTATGTCCAGGCACAGATTAAGTTGGAAGCAAGTTCCACATTTTACTTTAGTCACCTGGAGAAATTCAGTCCTTCCAAATGTTCTTCGGGTATTTGCTTATCCAGAGGTCCAAGAGATAGCTGAGAGTGTTGCAATCTATTTCCTAATTAGTGAAATTTATTTCCTTGGGCTTTTAAGCATAAAAGCTTGGAAAGTTTGATAATAGTAATGTTAAGATTTATAATCTTTGGTAAGAGATTGATCATAAAACAAATGAAAATTTCTATAATCCCTTAAAGAATATTTTAAATATGTGTTTGATGATCACTTATATTTATCTATCCATCTATCTACCTTTACAATTGTCAGTTTTTTTGTCCAAAATTTAATTTAGAAAGTGCTCAAACCTGTAAGATAGTTTCCTCATAAAAATAATGCTACAAATGGTGCTAAAGTTTCAAATTAATCCACAATATCCTGATCCATCTATAAAACAATTGGTTTAGAACATCATTAGTACAGTTTATCCTAATTAGTGCTTGCCACACAACAGACATTTAGAAGTACCTTGCCTTCATTCCTTCTTTCCCTCATTCACAATATACTCCTTTAAAGAAATAGGGAAATAGGGAAGGAATTCATGTTTATTGCTTTTCGGACATGTGAAGAGTACTTGCACCCATTCATCTCATAATCCTGTGGGATAGTACTATTCGCCCCTTTCTCAAGTTGGGAGACTCATTATTTCTATAGGAAAATGCAATCTGAATTCCCAGTGGCAATGTTTAGAATTCCTCCCCTTCCTTTATCAGGCCTAGGGCTATTCCCCAGGGACTGGACATCCAGCGTCAGGAAGAGCAGAAGCAACGACATTTGTAGGTCACATATACAAAAACTTGACCTGGTTAAATATTACGGAGAGGTAGAAAATGAAGTGTCTTGATTTGTCTGTTATAAAATGGCTTATGGAATAAAACATCCCTTGTTCTTTACTGCCATCACATTCATTTTGCCATTTAATAAAAATATCAGTTGTTGAGTCCTTCCTGGAACCATTCAGAGGAAAATGTCCCATCTTCATTTTGGGAAATATTAGCAATTTTTTCATCCAGTGACCCCATAAAAATATCGGTAGGAGAATCAACTATAAATGCATGCCAGGTTCAGCAACACTGAAGCCATTTCTGACAGTATCAATCAAGTAAAAACTCTCTCATCCCTTCCGTACATCTCTTCCCTCCACCACCATCCCTTGACCTCAACCTCATCCAGGCCAGGCATCTGCTATACAAAGCGGAGAAATAGAGAAGAACCAAGTCTACCTTTCCCAAACCTGTATTGCCAGAGCAGGCCCACCTAGATGCAGGGAATTAATGATTTAAGGTAATATCAGATTTGAAGTTCTATTTATAATCTGGACCAAACATTGTAATTTTCTAATTGATTTTGCTTTTAATCTTAAGGCTTTGGAAGGATTTTCTATTATAAAAGAGTACCCAGAGAGTCATAGAGATGGCCTGCTTTTTCATCCAAGAAGGACTTCCCTGCAGAGCTCATTGAATAAGCTTAAACAGATGTTGTTAATGGGGAAAAGTGTGTGTGTAGGAAGGAGTCATATATGGGAATCCTCTATATTTTCAATGTAACATTTATGTAATCAAAAGCTTCCTTAATAATAAAAAATTTTAAAAAAAGAACACACCAAAAAGTGCATTAACAGAACAAAATGAGAAATTGCTTTTATGTTTGTACCCCTAATGGTTAAACAATTACCAAAATACTTCTACCCAGTCTTCCAAGTTCACTTAACAATCTTCTGACCAAATAAGGCTAAATAAGATCAGATTCCGAGTGCACCCTGAAAGCAGAAACGACCTGTTCAGTCTTCATTGTTTGCAAAACAAATATCTTCTGGGAAGAAGGTCCATCCCTTTCTCCTTCCTCCTTATTCCCCATCATTCCCTTTGGGGAATTCTGATGGCTTTTTCTCTTTCTTGCCTATAAGGGAGCGTATTTATCAGCTATTTTACCATGACTTTTACTCCAAAGCAGCATTAAACCCAACCCCCTGCTCCCTCCAACTTGAGCTGCCTTGTCTCCATTGGCGGTGGGAAGGAAATAAGTTTCTGCCATTCTGTATGTCAAAGGAGGTTTGTTTATCCTGTTAGTAAAGTCAATAGCCTAGTGACTTCCTGCCAAAGACTGAGTTCTGGGATCAGAAAGCCAAGCTGATAAAAGCATTTGTTGTCAGCAATTGTTCTGAAAACCATGCAAGTGGTTTCCCTACTAACTTCTCTAGTCTATAAACCTATCTATGGAAGAGGGGAGTCGGGGTTCAGTGGACTACAGAGGTGTGGGTCTCAGAACACTGCCCTGTTCACCCGTCACTTATAGCTCTCACCAGTTAGAGGCACCCAGAGGAGAAGTTCACAAGGCTGCACCCTGAAGAAGTGTCATGAAAGAGGACACCTCTGTCCCAACCAAGGACCTACTTCCACGCCAACTCAGGAGATGACTCTTGGGTTTCAAATGAATCCTTTCCAATGGACATTTGTTATTTTCACAAGATCTATTCAGAGGAACGACCTGCCTATATTTTCTTGTGACCCTTGGTGAGACCCCCTTGGAAGCTTTAAGGCTTCACTTGTGTTCCTATCGTACCCAGGCTTCATACTTGTGCAACCCTTACCAGATCTATAAATATTTGTTTAATCTGTCTTTCCAGCAGGATTTCAGGGGAAGAGAGAGACCTTTCTTCTTGGTCATCCATGGCCAACTCATTATCTGCCACTTAGCAGTACTCAATTCATTTTTTAAACTTTATTTTTAGAGAAGTTTTAGATTTACACTTAGAGAAAAACTATACCCAAAGTATAGGTAATTTCCCCATAACCCACCCTACACACATAGTTTCCCTTATTATTGACATCTTAGACTAGTGATATTTGTTATAGTTGCTGAACCAGTATTGAAGCATTGATGCTAACCAAAGTCTATAGTTTACATTTTGGTTTATATTTCGTATTGTACAGTTCCATAGGCCTTGACAAACCTATAATGTCATGTGTCTTTCATTGCAGTATCATACAGAATAATCTCACTGCCCCCAAATATGCCCAGTATTCCCTCATTCATCCCTCACCCTCCCTTCTGGCAACCCCTTTCTTTATATTAATGTCACCAGTTCTTCTGTTAACACAAGATAATAACCACAATAATAATAAATCTACTTTGGTCTGTGGTTACATTCCCCCTTATGATTGTTCACTCCTCGGCTTTGCAGGATTTGGGATGACGTCTGCTCTGAAAGAGAGAATAATAATCAGTTAGTTTTGAGTAAATGAATGAATAAATGATAATAAAAATGGGTGCTATAATACTCAGAGGAGGATATATACTCAGAGTTGCAGTTTGTTGATCAGCAAGTGGTTCAGGGTAGGAGATGAGTTTATGGCTTAGGGTTTGGGATTCCTGTCTCCATGTTTCATGTGCTAATCTCTATCACATTCCATTCCCTTCCAGTCCTCTTCTGAGTGAGGTGGCATGTTCCATGGCTTACCACTAGTAAACATGGTGTGCCTCCAGATAATTATAGGAAGAAAGAAAAGAAGAGAATTGACCAGACTGTTTCTGAACAGCACACATTTCCTTCACAGCATACACTACACAAAATGCTACAAGGAAGAATAGAAAGCAAAGTGGTGATTGCAGCAATGACTGTTGTAGAGCAGCTATGTACTAAAGAACCAACAACATATCCAAGGTACATTTAAATTCAGCCAGGACAAGAAAGTACCCTGTAAGCATATGTTTTATGGTAAATGACTAAATTCCAAAGAACCCAAAGGGAAAAAAACAATCATCATATGCTATTTCCCTTGGTCCTGCTGACCTCAATATGCTGACTAGAATAAGGGAATAAGATCTTCTAGGTGAAACCAAATGCCCATTTGGCTAAGCAGAAACACTTACACACAGAAACAAATATGGTCTGATAAAATTTGGATCCTCCAGCATTTTATCAAGTGTGAGGAAGCAATGATTTAAAAAGAACTAAGGGCCATCTATCCCTAAATACCTGTCTTAGGTCTGGGGTGGAGCTTCTTATTGAATCATTCATGTATCAAAGAATTCATCAAAAGAGACTTGTTTTTCTTACTCAGCAACTGAACTCGTTTTGCTCAGCTAAGTCAGTCTCTTCCAAAGATGAAGACATAGGCATGAGTATTTGAAAAATAAAATTTGTCTGACCCATGAAATTCACCCATCAAGATGGAGGAGGAGGAAGAAATGAGCAATCGTTAAAGGTCTGCCAAGTGCTGGACACTTTAACACACTTGTCATTTAATTCTCATAATAGTCTTAAAAGGTTGTTGGTTTTTTTTAAATCAGTATCTCCATTTTATAGTAAAGGAAACAGATTTAGAAAGGTTAAGTGGGCTACCCAGGTAACAGAGCTAACACAAATCTTGCACAACAAGATTTCAATCCTTATTCTGACCTCCTCATCTAGCAATGTTCTACCCAGGTCACAGTGATGATGTGTTTTACAATTGTCAGATGAATGTTTTGTCAATAAAGTTTTATCTTTATTACCACAAGTAAAACCTACATGGGCTCCAAAATTGTCATGGTTTATTCATATGTTTATGCTTTGATGTATATTCATGTTTTCTAAGTAACAAAGAACACAGTTTAAAAATTACATGAATATCAACAAATCGATTTTGAAGTTTATATAAAAAGGGAAAATACCCAGAATACCCAACACAGTACTAAAGAAGAACAACATTGGAAGAATGATTCTGACTTGGGAGATCCAAAATGGCAGAATGGGTAACAGCAGGCTGCATTCCTCCTCTAGAAACCGTGGGAAGGATATAAAATAAATGGAAACAAGTGTCAAAGAGGACCTTAGCACAAAACAAAACAAAATAAAACCCTAGACTAGAAAGAGAAGCTAACCAACTGAATATGCCCTCAAGGTAAACAGATGCATAGGCACCAGCAAAAAATTACAAGCCATACTAAGACACAGGAAGACATGACCCAGTCTAATGAACAAACTAAAAAGTAGGATGAGACAAAGAATATGGAATCAAAAGTAGGATGAGACAAAGAACATGGAATCAAGGATGTCCAAACAAATATCATGAATCGACTTAATGAAGTGAAGGAAGAAATAAAGGATATTAAGAAGGCACTGGGGTAACACACAGAAAAAATCATAAAAATATCTAAAAATATAACTATTCTAATGGTGATGTTACTAGATTTTATTTCGGTTCTGGCTATGCTGCAGAAATGCATTTCAAGAGCAAGCAGGGTGAGTTAGGCCAGTAGTTTATTCAGGTAGGGAGGGAAGAGAATTGGGAGAAAATAACAGAGCAGGGGTCCCAGGTAGGGGGAAGGGGGTGAAAATGGATAAAGAGGGCTGATTTACGGACTACATTTCCCCATTATAGGTTATAAATGCCCAGGTTTTACTTGTGTGGCCACATGGCAGAGGAAAAATGGCGAGAATGGGGTGCAGAGGGCAGTAACGGGTCCAGATGCAAGAGAGTGGAGCATGCAAGAGAGCTCGTTCAGGCCTTTTGTCTGGCTTTTGAACTGTTAATTATCCCACCCCTTTGCTAATGGCAGGGGAAGAGTTCCAGCTGTTCCAGCTGGTGAACATCTGGAGCTACTCTGGTTCTGGAGGAAGTCTTCTTCTGAGTGGCAGAATCTTGGGAGAGGGTCTTCCAGCAGCTATCTTGGGGTTTTTGATGTCCCTGTTGACTTCTTGCCAGGTTCCAGATCCATCTACTGATTCCCTATCTTACTAGCCTGCTTCAATGATTAAAGGCACAATGCAAGAAATAAAAAATACTTTGGAAGCACATAACAGCATATTTGAACAGGCAAAGGAAAGAATTAGTGATGTTGAAGTCGGTGCATCTGAAATCAGACAGGTAGTAAAACACATAGAAAAAATTCAGCATTGACCCAGGGAATTAAATGACAACTTGAAACGCATAAAAATATGCATTATAGGCATTCCAGAAGGTGAAGAGAAGGGAAAGGGGACAGAAGGAGTGTTGGAGGAAATAATGGCTGAAACTTTCCCAACTCTTATGAGGGACATGGATGTACAAGTCCAGGAAGTGAAGCACACTCCAAACAGTATAAATCCTAAAAGACTACCCTGAGACACATATTTATCAGATTGTCAAATGCCCAAGACAGAGAGAATTCTGAAAGCAGCAAGAGAAAAGAGATCCATCACATACAAGGGAAACTCAATAAGAATAAATGCTCATTTCTCATCTGAAACCATGGAGGTGAGAAGGAAGTGGCATGACATAGTTAAAGTGCTAAAAGGAAAAAAAAAAACCTGTCAGTCAAGAATTCTGTGTCCAGCAAAGCTGGCATTTAGAAATGAGGGAGAGTTCAAAATATTCAGAGATAAACAGAAATTGAGAGAGTTTGTCAACAAGAGACCTGCCCTTCAAGAAATCCTAAAGGGAGTTCTTCAGATTGAAAGAAAATAAAACAGGAGAGAGAGGATTGAAGGAGATTGTAGAAAAGAAGATTATTAGTAAGAGTAACTAAAAGGATAAAAAGAGAAATAAAATAAAATATGACATATATAAGCCTAAAGAAAAATGGCTAATATAAATCCTGCCTTGACAGTAATAACATGGAATGTTAATGGATTAAACTCTCCAATCAAAAGACACAGATAGACAGAATGGATAAAGAAATATGATCCATCTACATTTTGTCTAGAAAAATTTCACCTTAGACCCAGGGAGGCAAGGAGATTGCAAGTGAAAAGTTGGAAAATGATTTTACATGCAAACAATAAACAAAAAAGAGCAGGATTAGCTATATTAATCTCAGACAAATTAGACTTTAAATGCAAAACTATTTTAAGAGACAAAGAAGGACACTATGTATTGATAAAAGGGATAATTTACCAAGAAGACAGAACAATCATAAATGTTTATGAACCTAACCAGAGTGCCCCAAAATTCATGAGGCAAAACTAGGGGAAGAAATAGGTGTCTTTACAATCATAGTTGGGGATTTTAATACACTGTTATCACCATAAGACAGAGCATCTCAACAGAGCGTCAATAAAGAAACAGACTTTGAATAGTATGCTAGAGGAACAAGACCTAGTAGACATATATAGACCATTATACCCAAAGACAACAGGAAGAATGATACTATCTGACTTCTAGACTTAAGGTAAAGCTACAGTGATCAAGACAGTGTGGATCAGTAACCAAACAGATAACTAGGTCAATGGAACAGAACAGAGAGCCCAGAAAAGACCCACGCAAATATAGTCAACTGGTTTTCGATAAAGGAGCAAAGACAATCCAATGGAGAAAAGTTAGTCTTTTCAACAAATGGTGCTGGATGAAGAGAGATACGCATGCAAAAAAAATAAATAAATCCAGACTCTAGACACTAACCTAAACACTTTTCTCAAAACTTAATTCAAAATGGACCATAGACCTAAATATAAAATGCAGAACTAAATATAAAATGCAATTTTTAGGAGAAAGTAAATGACCTTGAGTTTGGTAATGGAGTTCTTACCCCAATAACACAATCCATGAAATTTCATTAAAACTAAAAACCTCTGCTCTAGGAAAGATACTGCTAAGAGAATGAAAAGACAAGCCAGAGACTGGGAGATAGTATTTGCAAAGCACATAAGGGATTTGCATCCAAAATATTCGAAGAACTCTTTAAACTCAACAGTAAGAAAACAAACAATCTAATTAAAAAATGAACAAAACAGCTGAACAGACACTTTACCAAAGAAGAAATACAGATAGCAAATAAGCATATAAAAAGATGCTCAACATCATATGTCATTAAGGAACTGTAAATTAACACAACAATGTGATACCACTGCATTAGAATAGCTAAAATCCACAAAACTTATAATACCAAGTGCTGTCAAGTATACAGAGCAACAGGAGCTCTCATTCATTGCTGGTAGGAATGCAAAATGGTACAGCCACTCTGGAAGACATTTTGGCAGTTTCTTACCAAGGTCAACATAGGACTAATCACACTTCTATTTATTTACCAAAATGAGTTGAAATTTTATGTCCACACAAAAAACAGCACCTGAATGTTTATGGCAGCGTTATGAATAATCACCTGAAACGGTGCAGCCAAAATGGAAAAACAAACTGTTGCACATCCATACAATGGAATACTATTCAATGATTAAAAAAAAAAAAAAAGAAATGAGCTCAAGCCATGAAAGCTTCAATGCATATTGCTAAGTGAAAGAAGCCAGTTAGAAAGGGTTATATACTATATATATGTATGACATAATATGACATTCTGGAAAAGGCAAAACTATAGAAGATCAGTGGTTGCCAGAGGTTTGGGTAAGATGGGGAAAGATGAACAGGTGGATGACTGAACATTTTTTAAGGCAGTGAAATTATTCTCTATGATACTCTATTATTAGTAGATATCATGACATCACACATTTGTCAAAACCCAAAGAACTATACAACACAAAGAGAGAGCCCTAATGGAAATGATGGACTTTAGTTAGCATATTGGTTCATTAATTGAAACAAATATACCACAATAATGCAAGATGTTAATATTAAGAGAAACTTTGTGTGGTGAAGAAAAGAACAGCGTATATATTTTCTGCATAATTTTTCTATAAACTCAAAGCTGCTCTAAGAAAATAAAGTCTATTAAAATTAAACTAAACAATAAGCAAACTGTGTGAATATCCAGTTAATTTTTCTTCCATAGGGTTGTAACTTCCTGCACAGTATAGTGTTCCTATGATGTTCTTTCTTACATTTCTTTTGCTAATTATGTAGGCTTCCAGACCCATATTCAGATTTGCTAACCCAAGAAGTGTTCATAGCTTCACAGCAGACTTTCCTTTTATTATTTTTCATTTTCTACACCACTTTAATTCATTTTCAGTCAGATTTCATCCCTGACATGAAACATGACATTAATTCGGCCCCTTTAATGGGGCCAGGACTAGAAGTCACAACCTCAAGGAAGCTCCAATTAATGACCCATTCTAACTTCTGAAAACTGGGAGGAAATAATCAGAATCATTTTTACTAAGAATTGAGTACTAGGAGGGCAAGAGGCATTGTAAGAGGAACAGACTCAAAACCTACCCTGACCAGGGCAGGCTGGGAGTATCTTGCAAGGAGATAGCTCCTGGCTTGACAAAGTGGTGGAAGTTAAAAACAAGAAGGGCTTGCTGGCTTCCGGTAGCTCCTTCTTACTGATGGTACCTGGAGCTTGTTGTCCTGGAAAATAATTTTGTTTTTTTTTTTTTACAAACCTCTATTTAGTCCTGGACTCCATCAGACTTTTATGTCTTGGACTATTTTAATTAGAATTTTTTTTTTTCCTAGGAACTGCCAGGAATATTTTATTCCTGGTAAATAGTTTAAGAATGAAATTAAAAGTTTTATATCATTTGTTCAATAAAATTTTCTTTGTTCCATAAAAATTTTGTGCATAATGGCTTTTGCCCACTTACTACAACCATTAGCCATCTATAATCAATGAAAGAAATGCAGCTTCTGGCAGTCATTTTATTTTCCTTGAAGCATTTCCCACTTTCCTTTGGTTGAGAGGGAGTGAGCCAGGGGCAAAATGATGGGTGCCTCCCAGGATGTAGGTTGTCGCCTTCTATACTCCCTCTGCATCTTCTTGTCCCAGCAATCCAGCAATCTCTGGCTGCCCCTGCTCTGTCTATCCTGTTACTCAAGGGACATAGTCTCAGTGTTTCAGAAAGCTCATCTGAATATGATGCTTCCTGTCCCAGGGACATCTGCATTTTAACAGAGGAGATTTGGGAAGAAGGCAACTCAATGACTTAACGAAACAATGGCGGTGGAATCCCAGGCATGATATGCCAGGCCAGCCGGAAGGAATTATTGCTGAAGTGGTAGGTGAGGAATGCTGTGGACTGGTATCCTCTCATCTGTCCTACAAAGCCCAGGAACAGACCTCCCCATTCCCTGTAGATGAGAAAGGAAGGTCCTGGGGGGAGAAGGGGGAGGCAAGTCCTGAAAACTAATATTTTACCCCAGAGGATGCAGGCCCGACCTGATTTGACAGATTGCGTGATAGAACCGTGTTTGCCTTAACCAAGTCGCGTTTGCTGGATGAATAAAAGCACATTGAACCCAATTCTCCGGGTGCCCAGGTGCCCTTACCATGCCCTGGGAGGGGCTCTAAGGCATTCAGTCACTTAGTTTTCTGCACTCTGGAAGTTCAGTGCACACCACAGCCGCGGAGAAATGGGAATGAGAAAATTCTGTGTTTTTTCCCCTGCCACATCAGGCACAAGGATCTCTCCCATAAGCTGGCAGCAAGCCAAAGTCTTCTCCTTCAGGACGAATTCCAAGCCATCTGTCTTTTCTACCTTGATTTGTCCATTCCTTTTTATCAGCACCCCTTTCCCCAAGACAACTGGCACAAAGCCACCCTCTGCCTTGGGAAATAGAACATGAAGCCAGGAAAAGAAGGGACGTCCAGCAACAGCTGAGGGCTAAAGGGAGCGTCTAAAGGCGCCTGAGCAGCCTCATGTCGCAGGCAAGGGCACAGGGCAGCCCCTGGTGGGATCGTGTGCGGGATTCATCAGCCTGGCGTGGGGTGGAGTGAGAGGAGATGCCTTGGATGGTGGTCATGGCTCAGATATAATGCAGAATGACTTTCAGCCAGACTTATAGATGGAGCAATCCTCAGGAATCCAAAAACCTCATTCTGGCAGAGTTCTAAGCAAACAGCAGCAACACCTAGTTGCGTGGGTAGCAATTAATCAAGGCAGCCAGTGAGATCTACCAGGAGAATCTCTTTCATCCCTTTGTTCTGGTCTCCACCCTTTGGCATGGGTCCCCTGTGGAATTTTTCTTTTCTTTTCTTTTTTTTTTCGTTCTTCCTGGAGTTTGGGTTAGCTCACAGCCATGCAGTAGGCCAAAAAGTTGACTTCAAGTTGCATACCCCCTCGCTGCCAGCGCGGGACCCAAATCCATCCACCCATTGGCTAGGGGACCCGTGGCATTTAACGGCTGTTTCTTGGCTGAAAAATAAAAAACGACAATGTCTGTTCTATCAATTTCACAAAGATGTGAAAGCATTTGAGCATCTTGCACACACATTAAGCCTCCCAGAAGAAAGGAGGTCACAGACACCTGTGCTGAAGATTTGAAGGATCAGGCCAAAGTCCACAGTTTGGGGTATTCTTACCTCAGTAACATTAAGGCACCCACTTTCCCAAAAGAGGGGGAGGGATGCTTAGAATATCTTAAGTTTTGAGGACTAGGAGGTATTAAGCTCTTAAAAAATTAAGTTTGGATTCAGGAAAACAAATTTTTTTAAAATGTAGGTTGATGATTCATTTTACCTGGAAAAGAAAAGTTTATGTTTAAAAATCAGGGTGAAAATTGCTTTTAAGCAAGATGTTTGTAATTTAGCTGACTCAGAAGGACTTTAAAAAGAGAGGCATTCTGGGGACTAGTTGGATTTGCCTGTTCCTTGTTTTGTTGAGTGCTTTCCACCTGCTGAATGCCTGTGCACGTGTGGGTCTCTTCAATGGGAAGGCAAGGCCAGTTCTCCCATGGTCTCTTCTTTGAGAATCGCCCCAAATTTCAGCACACAAGTTTCATATTCCAGCTGTCCAGAGCAGTTTGCACACAGAGCAGTCAGGTATCTATCCCCAATTTACAACTATTGGGAGCCACACCTCAGCTCTGCATGGAGAACCCAACAGCCCAGCAATGAGCAGTGGATAAAGAGTGGTGGCCCGTTCAGTGTGAGAGCCCATTGCTTTGTTATTCTTTAGACAAGCTCTGTCTCTGAGAGCCTTGCACCGTGCCTGGGGCAAGCATAGCCATCCTTCCCATCCCTTTCTTTTCACCCACTGTGTTCATTTCTCTTATTGCTCACAGCTCCTTTAATTGAAATTTCCATAGAGCAGATACGTAATATGCTCTTCATTAATTAATCCATACACAATGTTCTGGAAATGTTACTCATATTGATTCTTGCATTACTCAGAACCACCCAATGAAACAGGCATTAGCAGATGGGGAAACTGGACATTGCTTGGTTTATTTGCTCAAGGGCCATCCAAGTAGAGAGAGGCAAAATCTGGATTTTTCTCCACCCCCCCACCACTATCTTTTGATACGTCACAAAAATTACAAATAGTATTTGACTCTATTTCTAAATTGTGTGGCCTTGAGCCCTCTAGAGGAGGGGCAGGGCAGCTTGGAAAGGATCATCCAAGTGGAAACCGTCGAGCAGTCTCTAACTTCTTTGTGCCCTTGAAAGTGATAAATATCGTTATTTCCAGGCATCGTCTGTTTGCGTGGTTTTTAAACCATGTCCCTGGAACATCTGGACTCTGTCGATATGCTTCAGTGGTTTTGCAAACATTTTTTTCCAATTTTAGTTTGAGAAATACATTTTCAACTGTTTGAAAAAGCATTGAATAAAGCATGTGCCCTCAGTTGTGTGGTTTGAACTTTTCACATGTTGGTACTCACTGATGCAATCATTTGGGCACCAGTCTAAGATTTCTGTGATTATTTTTAAGACTTTTGTAAATTGATTTCTCCCAACATCTGTGTTTAAAATTTGTTTTGTTGTCTATTAATCAGTGTTGAAATGCAATCCTTAGCCGAGGCCTGTGGATATCCAGCAAGCTCGTCCCCGTGGGCAAAGGGCATCCCTCTCCTTGAGTAAATGCTCCGGAAAGTTCCATGGCATCTGCACAGAGAAGACCAGCATGCAAGAATTGTCTAACAATCGCTGAACTCCACACTTCATGGGTTCTAATACCATGTTTTTAAAGTGTAGTTTGAAATATCTGATGATAATGTATAGAACAAGAATAGTACAAATTTGGAGATTGGGATGTTTCCATTCCAATATTTCCAAGTGGCCATTTTTCACCACTTTCTATTTTTATTATTTTCTAAATTTTTTCTTAAAATTATAAAAAGATTCTTAGTTAGAACCGAAAGATTTTTTTTTAAAAGAAAGCAATTAAAATGAAAGTGAAAGATTGGCCAGAAGCAAGATAATTAAAAAATCATGCTAGGGAGCCCTCATTGATTTTTCAATTGTGTTGACCCTACTAAGAGGGGTATATCAAAACAATGTGGTGAAAATGCTTACTCTCAGTCATTGAAAAATAAGAAAGTGTTCCAGTTATTTATGTACCCTGCCCATGTAAAACATCATTTGAAAGTATCAGATTGAAAGAAAACCCTATTGAGTATAAATATAAGACCCTAAGTTGTTCGAAGCATAAACTGAAGTGTTCAAAGTTATACAAAATATATAGGGGAGAGGATGCAGCTGCTTCCCATATGAAAGTTTCTGGGTTTGGTTCCTAGTGCCTCAAAAAAAAAAAAAAAACTACAAGCAGCACAAATGAAAAACCAATTCAGGGAGCCGATGTAGCTCAGTGGTTGAGCATCAGCTTCCCATATATGAAGCCCTGAGTTCAATCCCCAGCCCTGGTACCTCAAAAAAAAATGTATATATTCACAAAATTTAAATCAGTGTGAACAGTGTAGTGTACACACAATGGTAGAAACGTATGTCCAATGTCATTCAAAATTTACTACTGTGCCTCAGTTATGAAAGAGGTTGTCGATGTGGGAGGAGTGGGGTGGGGTGAGTGTGGGGTATATGGGAACCTCTTATGTTTTTTAAAGTAATATTTTTTGTGATCCATGTATCTTCAAAAAAATACAATAAAAAATGAAGGGGTGGGGCATGGGGAGTAGGGTAGATGGGAACCTCATATGTTTTTGTTTTGTTTTGTTTTGTTTTTTTAAAGATTTATTTATTTATTTAATTCCTCCCCCCCCCCCCCCCCCCCCCCCCCGTTTGTCTGTTCTTGGTGTCTATTTGCTGCGTCTTGTTTCTTTGTCCGCTTCTGTTGTCGTCAGCGGCACGGGAAGTGTGGGCGGCGCCATTCCTGGGCAGGCTGCTCTTTCTTTTCACGCTGGGCGGCTCTCCTCACGGGCGCACTCCTCATATGTTTTTTAAGGTAACATTTTGTGTAATCTATTAACGTTGAAAAAAGATAATTAAAAAATAAGATTGAATTTTTAAAAATTATGTTACTACATTCATGTGAGGGAAAGCACATTTCATTAGGTCAAAGCTAACCATATGCCATGCTATTGTCTTGGTATTAATTTGGGTAGATGAGCAGATAGTTCAAAAAATGCAGTCAACAGCCTTTCCCCCCTGCCCAGGCATTAGAGCCAGGGGCCTGGCCATCCTGGACATTGCCTGCCTTGTGGCCTCCAGGAAGGGCACACCAGTTCCACCTTCCAAATCAATGTCAAGTTACATCCCTCCCGTCCTTGACCTCCCAAGCACCGGGTAAAGCCCCGGCTCCTATTTATCTCACCAATCACCAAGCTTACTCATGCTACTTTCCCGCTTCACCCCCATTCTAAGAACACACCAAGCTCCTTCTGTCCTCAGGGGCCGCACTTGCCCCTCCCCGGATCCTCTCCTCCATACCTCCATGTGGCTGACTTCTTTCTAATCTTCAGGTCTCAACATCACCTCCTCAGAGAGGCCTTCCTAGACTGGCCTACTTAAAGTGTGCCCATGCTGGGATTTCCTTACCCCAGGATCTTGTAAAGTTCTTCTTAGTGCTGGTTATAATCTGCACTTATTATTGATTTGCTTGCTTCTTTATTGTCTATCTCTCCCCAATAGACTGTATGCTTCATAAGGGTTGGAAAGTTCTCTGTCTCATTTATCATAGCCTCCCCAGAGCCTAGGATCCTCAGCAGCTAGCATAGAAGAAGTATGATTTTCATCACAACATCGGATTTGCTCTTATATTTTCTGTTCTATTGTGCTCTATTCTACTTCTTTTCTTAGGAAACTGGTTATGACCAGATCCAATATATTTCATAACTCACTAAAGCATCCCCACCTATCAGGGGAAAGCATTGAGATAATTCAAACTAAAGAATAAATGTTCAATATTCTTGATTAACTTGGATGATAGATTGTGTAAACTCTAATTCAACTGGGTAAGAGGAAGATTTGACAAATCCTTCGATTTTCCTCATTTTAATATATTTTCATGCGGTGAATAAAATGGATTTTTGTTGTTATGTAGAAAAAAGTACGAGAGAATTTTTCATGTATTAGATCATTTCAAATATAGCAACCAATCAATAGAATACATTTACAATGATGTAGCATGACAGCTGAATTGATAATGCCAAAGAAGAAAAGAATACCATGAGATAAGGCTCCTAGGAAAGCTGGTACAGGCCTGTTTGGGACCTTGCAGCACAGGCAAGTCCCAGCACTTAAGTGGTTGCAACTCTCCAACATGTTGGATAATCCTGCTCAAAATTCCCATGTGTATGAAGGAACATTTTTATGTATTCATATTCATTGTATGTTCATTTCACACATTTTATTTATTACCTTTGGCATAGGAAACAAAAGCTATTTTTAAAAATAACATTTAAATGGTGAATTAATAAAATCAGTAAAATACACCGTTAGTGAAAAGCTTTCCCTTGTCCCAGCCATCCAAATTCCCCTCCTGTAAGGGAAGCAGGGGTATCGAGTTCTTGCATATCCTTCAGGGTTATTGTTATGCATGGTATCCTCCCTTTAAAAAATAAATGGCCACAAACTATACTCACACGTTTTAATCATGCTCTTCTAAAAATCTTTCCAGTGTGTTTGGGGCATTTTTCCACTAGAGGTACTTGCAAGACCCTTCACCGTCGTTCCAGTTGCATGGTATTCTACGGTATGGTGCGCCATGATTTAGGATCCAGTCTTAGAGTGTCCATTTAGGTTGTCACTGGTTGTTTGCTACCAGAACAACGATGCAATGAATAATAATCCTGAACAAACATCATGTAGCATTGCATATTTATCGGGACAAATTACCAGAAATGGAATTGCTGGGTCGAAGGGTATATGTGTTTGTAATTTTGGTAGATGTGACCCAAGTGTTCTCCATGGAGGAAGTACTCGTTTATACTCCCACCAGCAATGTTTCAGCTGACATGTTTCCTACCACCTACACCAACATGGAGCCGTACACGTTTTGGGATAACTGCCAATCTGATGGATGAAAAATGGCATCTCAATATTATCTTAATTTGGGTTTTTCTAAGAATGAGTGAAGTTGAATATCTTATTATATGGTTAAGAGTCATTTGTAGTTCCTTAATTTTCTGTTAATTGTCTCTTTAGATACCTTTCTTATTTTTCTGTTGTTTTTGCTCTTTTTCTCCTTGATTTATAGTATATATAAGAATATATATGTGTGTATATATATATATATATATCAGGGGAATTAACATTTTGCCTACGATGTAAGTTGCAAATATAGTTTATAATTTAATTGTGTACATTTTCTTCTGGTTATTTTTGCCATGCAGATGGTTGTTTACTTTTATATAGTTGAGTTCGTCAATTTTTTCTGACTTCAGGGTTTTGTTCATATTAGGAAAAGCTTCTCCTTTCTAAGTTTATGAGAAAAAAGTTCTCCCATGTCTTCGTCTAGTTTTCCTTTTTTAAAACGCATGGTTTCTTGTTTTCCATTTTAAATATTTGATCCATCTGGAATTTATCCTGATATATGACTTGAATTCAAGCATATATTATTTTCCACTTGGCTACACCATTTTATCAACAAACTTGTTTGTTGAATAGTTCATGTTCCTCACAGACTCAAATTTTCACCTCAATCCATAATAAATTTGCAGAGGTATATGGATCTATTTATTGACTTTACATCCTATGCATTGATTTTCAGCTGATTAATACTGCACTGTTTTACTTACTTTTCAATTCATTGTATGTTTTCATATCTAGTAGGGTAATCTCACTTTATTGTTCTTTTTTCCCCCAGAATTTCCCTGGGGAATAGCATATTTGTGTTTTCCATATGAATTTTACAATTCACTTAAATGGTCTCTCCATAACCTCACTCAATATTTTTCTTATTTTATTGGGATTGCATTACATTTGTAGATATTAATGTAGAAAAATTGTCATTTCTCATGACACTAAAGCTTCTTCTTATTCTTATTCAAGAGCATAGTATGACAATATTTTTTGAAATCTTGTTAAGGGACGCCAATAGCTTTTTTGTACTTCTTTAAATAAGATCTTATACAGTTCTTGTAATGTTTATTCTAAGTAATTTATTTATATTTGGTACTTTAAAAATAGGGTCTTTAGTTATGTCTTCCACCTGGTTGTTGTTTGCAGTGAAGGCTATTAACTTCTGTATATATAATGTATATATACACACACCTATTATTCTGAATCTTTTTCTTTGTAATAATTTCTTAGCTTTCTTTCTTTACTCATTTTAATAATTATATCATCTGCTAATAATGATAACTTCATCTCCTCCTTTCCAATTCTTATGCATCTAATTATTTTGTCTAACACGTATTAGATACAATTTTCCATTGCAAAATTTCCAGTTATTAAACATGGGATGGATAATTGTTTTCAAGATTTAATTTCTTATTCCAGAGTTCATTAGTTGTTGAGAGGCAAGATGCCAAAACAAATATTTCAATGTATAGTAAATCATTACATTTAGTTGATACAAAATCTACATTAGCTAAACTATCATCATAATTTGAATATAAGATTTTTGTATTTTGCTCATCTAATTAGTAAACTGATAAACCTCAGTACTGTTGTATTCATATTCTGAATGATTCTTATATTTTGGGTTAATGTGCAACATAAAATAGGCTTGAAATTCTGAATATATTTGATGTTGATAAATCCTGAGATGCAGAAGCTGAGATTTCTTTAAAAATGACTTTGTAGAATGTATTAAACTATTACTAGGTATAGTTGAAAGACATTTTTCTGTCAAATAATACAGAGGTGAATTGGCTGAGGAAGCTGTTCATTTATTCCCTATTAATTGGACATTTATTCATCAATTGTTATCTATTCTTAGTTATTCAGCCTGATTAAAGACTTTATTACTCTGATTTCTAACTTTCTAGACTAATTTGATCAAAGAGTGTCATAAGATTCCAAGGAGAGCTGTTAAGAAAAATCTATGGCAATTAATTATCTATGTATCAGAAGTTTCTCAATTGTGTAAAATAAAAATAAATACAGAAATTATCTATAATATGGACACTGAAGTAGATAAAAAACTGTAACAAATCCATATGACTTGATATTAAATTTTTATGGTTACAAAAAGCCTCTATTCTCCTTCAATTTATACTTTGAGTAATTTTTTCAAGTTAGGACTTTAAAAATAAAGATTTGTTAATCAAATATAACATATTTTGATTCCCTGCTATGACAGAGGAGAACATCAGAGCACTTAAATTTCCTCCCAGATCTCTTTCTACGCTACATCTCCAGATATTTAAGAAAAGTGTAGTTACTTTAACTCTGTGAAGAATTATAATGTTTACATACATTCTACAACTATAATTCTCTGTTTTTAAACTTTATTTTCTCATTTGCTGATAATTATTGTTTACTAGAATTGCTATTAATAAATATATTTAATTAGCCCTATAATTGTATGTATAATCAATATTTACAATGAGTTCTTCCATTGACATTCCTCAGTTTTTATTTTGATTTCTCTCTTAACAGGGTCAACACAATTACCACATAATTTTACATTGCTATTATATAGCCTCCAATTTTTTTACATCATTCTATATTTATTTATTTTTTGTTTTATTTTATTTTTAAAGAAACTTTAGATTATAATAAATGATACATTGAAAATATAGGGCTATAACCATATATCCTACCCTTTCCCCCAATCCCACTTTTCCCCATTAACAACACCTTTAATTAGTGTGGAAGATTTGATACAACTGATGAACACATATTGAAGCATTGCTGCTAACCATAGTCAATAATTTGCATTAAAGTTCACACATTGCACTGCCCATTTTTATAGGTTTTGACAAAAATGTATAATGGCCTGTATTCGTCATTGCAATGTCTTCAGAACAATTCCAATGTCCCCAAAATGCCCCAATTACAGTTATTCTTCCGTCTTCCTCCCTCAGAACTCTGGTGACCACTGCCTTGGTATCAATGTTACAAGTTCTTCCATTGCTAGAATAAAAATGTCTATTTCAGTCCATAGTTGCAACCTCCCTTATGTCTGTTCATTCCTCAATCTTGAGGATTTTTAGGATGGTGATGTCCATTCTGTTTTCCAAAATGGGTGGAACTGTGTTGCTTGCAGTTGTAGGTACTCTCTGTTTTTGGGGGATGGGCACTGTCCATCATCATCCTTTTGTTGTCATGGGTGCGTCAGATGAACTAGAGAGTAGGTGTTGCAATTCTGCTGAGATTCAGGGATCAACCGGTATATAAACAGACCCAAAATTTAAGTCTCTGGGACATGTATTTAACCAGTATAGTGCTAATTATAGGTTCAAATAAAAGGGGCAGGAGAGCCAGATGTAGAGAAATTATAAATGAGTCTAACTCTGATACTTTGGGAAACATATATTCCAAGATAAGGCCAACTGACAGGGTGCCAAAATCCTGAAGTTGTTTGCCCTCCTACAGTGTCTGCATGTCTCCAAAACCCCTGCTTGAGGCACTGTTTACTGAGGCATTCAGTGAGATCCTGCTGAGGCATGCATAAGCGTAACCTCTGGAAAGACCTCCTGACTCACATTAAAATCTCTTATCCATAAAAACTCATTTGTATTTAATATCTCCCCCTTTTAGTCAAGTCTTTTTTCCAAATACATCACTGGTTGGCACTTGGTACCAATCCCTTGATGCCAGAGAGGCTCATCCCTTGGAGTCATGCCCCATGCAGTGGGGGAGGGGAAGGGAAGGTATGCATTTATATGCTGAGTTTGACTTAGAGAGGAACAAGGAGGCTTTCGGGAGGTAACTCTTAGGTAATATATAATACTCGGCAAAGTTTTCATATCACAAGAACAAGGTTCATGAATACAAGCATCAATATCAAGGGCCTGGCATATTGGTCTGTCCTCTTTCTCTAGGCATTGACCGTGTAATCAGGGAATTCTTACCACTGTATTAGAGAATGTAGCTGAACTTCCTAGGATGGGAATCCAATATTCTTTTGGTTATTGTATGGGTCTCCACCCACTGAGATGATATTCCATGACCACTTGAATATATTCATATGTCATAGAGGTATGCCCCAGGTGCACCCCACACCACTGATCATCTCCTGCCACAGTTGCAAACCTTGTGTAATCCAAAACTACCCCAAACACAAGGCTGAAAAAAAACCTAAAATAATAAAAAATAAAAAATGAAATACAAAAAAAAGCTTATTAAAATAAATAGAACTTTTTATTGTGTCTTTCATCATAGTAAGATGTTATTTTTTATATACAGTGACAATTTCTTTTGTCTGTTCCCCAGTGCCTTATGATTTGGCTTTATTTTCAAAGTAGTTTTAGGTTACAGAAAAGTCACATAGAAAATATACCCCACCTTCTCACGTTTTCCTCTATTAATAACATCTTACATGAGTATGGGGCATTTGTGACAATTGAACAAATAGTGGAGAATTGCTACTAACCATGGTCAGTGGTTTACATTACAGATAATGTTTTGCACCAAACATTTTTACAGGTTTTAACAAAATTTATAATGGCCTGTATCCATCATTGCAAAATCACACAGAACAATTCCAATGCCCTAAAAATGCCCTATGTTCCATCTATTTTCTTCTTCTCTCCCCCTACCATCATAACCTATGATAACCACTAAGTTTCAATTTTTGAAGAATAAGGTTCATACTTACATGGATTTATTTTAAGGGCTTGACATATTGGTCTGTTTTCTTTTATTAGGCACTGACTAGGTCTAATTTAGAATATTGCAGTACTCCCCAGGATGGGAGTTTAATATTTTCTTGTTTATAAACTTTCTTGTTTATTAACTCAGAGGTTTCACTTTTGCTTGATTAAATTATGATTAGGGCTTTGAATGGGCCACATCAGTAGGACATTGAGCCCCCACCCACTTGGTGGGCAGGAACTCACAGAGAAAATGGTATGGCAGAAGAGAGAGTTAAGAGTTTTTGATGCTGGAGCCCCAGGAAGTAAACATACAGAGAAACAGATAAGTGAGGAAAGAGAGAAGGTTCCATTAGACACACAGCAGAGGCCCCAGGAAGAGAGAGTAGCTATTCACCTGATAGTTTACAGCTGGCCTTGTAGAGAGAGCAGAGCAGCTGAGCCCAGAGAGATCCAAGCCTGGGGAGAGAGACAAGCCTTATGCCAGCCTGCAGCTGAGAAAGGGAGGAGCTTGGACCATGGAACCTTAGAAGGAAGAAGAAGGCTGAACCCTCACAGCGACTGGCAGCCATCTTGCTCCAACACATGGCAACAGACTTTGGTGAGGGAAGTAATTTACACTTTATGACCTTGTAACTGCAAGCTTCCACCCCAAATAAATACCCTTTATAAAAGCCAACAAGTTTCATCACCCTTTGGCTGACTAATATAGTAAGGTTGCACAATTCCTTCAATTTCATTTTTCTTTTTCAATATGTTTTTGGCTATTCAGGGCCCCTTCCTCTTCCAAATAAATTTCATAGATAGCTTTTCCAATTCAGTAAAAAACGTTGTTGTAATTTCTAATGGGATTGTGTTAAATCTCTAGATTAATTTGGGTAGGACAGACATCTTAATGATTAGAATTTCAATCCATGAACATTGAGTATTCTTCCATTTTTCCAACTCCTCTTTGATTTCCTTTAATGATGTTGTGTAATTTTCAGTGTACAAGTCACAGAATATTTTAAAGTTTATTCCTAGATATATCATTCTTTTAGTTGCTATTGTAAATGGAATTTTTTCTTGATTTCCTCCTCAGATTGCTCTTTATAGGGCACATAAATTCTACTAATTTTTGCAAGTTGGTCTTATATCCTGCCACTTTACTGAACTCATTTATGAACTCTAGAAGATTTGTTGTAGATTTGTCAGGACTTTCTATGTATAGGATCATATCATCTACAAATAGTGAAATTTTTACTTTTTCCTTTCCAATTTCAATGATTTTTATTTCTGTTCCTTTCCTAAGTGCTCAAGCAAGTACTTCTAACACAATGTTAAGCGAAAGCACTGATGGTGGGCATCCTTGTCTTGCTCCAGATCTTAGAGGAAAAGCCATTAGCATTTTACCATTGAGTATGAAGTTAGTTGTGGATTCTTCATATATACTCTTTATCATATTGAGGAATTTTTTTCTATTACTGCTTTTTGAAATGTTTTTATCAAGAAAGAATTTGGTCAAATACTTTTTGTCAAATACTTTTTCTGCATCAATAGAGATGATCATGTGATTTTTTTCTTTTGATCTCTTAATGTTCTGTATTTCATTGATTGATTTTCTTATATTGAACCATTTTTGCATACCAGGATGAAACCCATTTGATCATGGTGTATATTTTGTTTGCTGTGTTTGTTATGGTTAGCAAGTATTTTGTTGAGGATTTTAACTTCCATGTTCATTATAGAGATTGGTCTATAGTTTTCTTGTCATGTCTTTATGTGGCTTTGGTATTAGGGTGATGTTGGCATCATAGAACGAGTTAGACAATGTTCTCTACAATTTTATTTTTTGGAAGAGTTTATACAGGATTGGTGATAGTTCTTTCCAAAACCATCTTGTCCTGGATTTTTCTTAGTTGGGAGGTTTTTGATGACTAATTCAATATCATAACTTGTGATTGGTCTGTTGAATTCATCAATATCTTCTTTCATCAATGTAGGCTGACCAGGTGTTTCTAGAAATTTGTCCATTTCCTCTAAGTTATCTATCCATCTTGGTGCTTTTGTGTGGGATCTGTGGTGAAATCCCCTCTCTTGGTTTTTATTTTATATATTTGCATCTTCTCTTTTTATCTTTTTTAGTCTAGCTAAGGGTTTGTCAATTTTATTAATCTTCTCAGAGAACTAGCTTTTGGTTTTATTAAATTTTTCTAGTGATTTTTTTCTCAATTTCATTTAGTTCTGTTCTAATTTTTATTTCCTTCTTTCTAATTGCTTTGGGATTAGTTTGTTGTTCTTTTTCTAGTTCTTCTGGGTGTATGGTTTGGTCTTTGATTTTTGCTATTTCTTCTTTTTTAATATAAGCATTTGTGGCTATAAATTTCCCTCTCAGCACTGCATTTGCTGCATCCCATGGGTTTTGATATGTTGTCTTTTCATTTTCATTCATTTCAAGGTAGTTACTAATTTCTTTGCAATGTCCTTCTTGACCCACTAATTATCTAAGTGTGTGTTTATCTTCCATATCTTTGTACCTCTTCTGTTTCTCTGCCCCTTATTAATTTCCAGCTTCTTTGTGGTCTGAGAAATTAATTTGTATTATTTCAATCTCTTTTTTTAAGTTGTTGATACTTATTCTATTAACTATAATGTGGTCTATCCTGGAAAATGTTCCATTTGTGCTTGAGAAGAATGTATATATTGCTGTATTTGGGTGTAATTTTTTGAGTATGTCTCTATTAGGTCTAGTTCTTCTAACATATTATTCAAGGTCTCTATTTCTTTATTGACCCTCTGTTGAGATGTTCTGGCTAATAGTGATAATGGTATATTAAAGGCCTTCACTATAATTATAGAGGCATCTATTTCTCCCCTTAGGTTTTCTAATTTTGTCTCAGGTGTTTTGGGGCATATGGTTAGATGCATAAATGTTTACTACTGTTCTTTCTTCTTGATAGAGTACCCCCTTTTAGTAATATGTAGTGTCCTTCTTTGTCTCTTAAAATAGTTTTGCATTTAAAGTCTATTTTGTTCAATATTGGTATAGCTGCTCCTGTTCTTTTTTGATTATTGTTTGCATGAAAAATAGTTTTCCAGCCATTCACTTGCAAGCTCTTTGTGTCCCTGGGTCTAAGGTGAGTTTCTTGTAGACAGCATATAGATGAGTCATATTTCCTTATCCATTTTGCAAGTCCTTATCTTTTCATTGGAGACTTTAATCCATTAAAATTCAATGTTATTGCTGTTAAGGCAGTACTTATATTAGCCACTTTTCTTTAGGTTTGTAAAGTCATATATCATTTTTATTTCTCCTTTATCTTCTCATTTATTCTTATTAATAATTTTCCTTTCAATGCTCTCCTCCAACCCTCTTTCTCCTGTTTTTTTTTCCTTTCAACCTGCAGACATCCCTTTTCTATTTCTTGAAGGACAAGTTTCTGGTTGAAAAACCTTCCTAATTTTTGTTTATCTGTGAATATTTTAAACTCTTCATTTTTGAATTCCAGCTTTGGTGGATACAGAATTCTTGGCTGGCAGTTTTTTCTTTTAGCACCTTAACTATGTCATACCATTGCTTTCTTGCCTCAATGGTTTCAGATAAGAAATCAGTACTTAATCTTATTGCTCTTCCCTTATATGTGATGGATCTCTTTTCTCTTGCTGCCTTCCATATTCTCTGTTTTGAACTTTTGACAATTTGATAAGTATATGTCTTAGGTTAGGCCTGTTAGGATTTATACTGTTTGTGGTGCATTCTTGGACATGTACATCCATGTCCTTCAAAAGAGTTGGGAAATTTTCAGCCATTATTTCCTTCAACACTCCTTCTGCCTCCTTTACCTCCTCTTCTCCCTCTGGAATGTCTGTAATGCATAGGTTTGTGCAATTCATGTCATTCAATTCCCTAAGTCCCTGCTAAATTTTCTCTGTCTTTTTAGCTATATGTTCTGCTATCTGTGCAATTTCAGGTGTATTATCTTCAACATCACTAATTCTTTCCTCATCCTGTTCAAATCTGCTGTTATGCCCTTCTACCATATTTTTTATTTCTTGCATTGTGCCATTCATCACAATCATATCTGTTATCTTTTTATGTATGTTTACAATATCTTCTTATGTTGCCCCAGTGTCTTCTTAATATCCTTTGTCTCTTCTTTCACTTCATTATGTTGATACAAAATATTTGTTTGGACATCCTTAATTAGTTATTCCACATTCTGCATCTCTTCTTGTTTTTTAGTTTGTTCATTACACTGAGCCATGTCTTCCTGTTTCTTAGTGTTGCTTATAATTTCTTGCTGGTGTCTAGGCATCTGTTTATCTTGGGCTTATTCAGATGATTAGCTTCTCTTTCTACTCTAAGGTTTTATTTTGTTTTGTTTTGTTTTGTGTTAAGGGTTCTTTTTTACACTTGATTCAACTTATTCTATAACTTGTAGCATCCATGTTCCCCTGAACAAATTTTAAGACCGTAGAAAAGGAAAGATAGAAAAAAAAAAATAAAAGAGTAATGATGAAAAAAATAGAAAAAGAACCATAAATGAGCCAGGAATAAAAATAAGTAATAAGAATGAAAAATCATAAAGAGTACAAAGGTATAAGAATTAAAAAGGTGGAATAAAAAAATGAAACAAGAGAAAGAAAAAGAAACCAGAAAAAAAGAATAATATAAAAAAGGCCATAAAAATGTGGAGAAAAGAGGGAAAAAATAAAGATCAAACAAGAGTAGGGGGAATGAAGAAAAACAATGGAAGAGGGAAAATGAGAGAAAGAACAGGAATAAAAAATCTAAGGAGAAAAAGGAAGGAAAAGAGGAAAAGGAAACAAGGATAAAATACAAAAACCAAAAAAAACAACTCAGGAAAAAACATGTTTTTCCTACTACTAGGAAACTGTCTCAGACTACTGGGAACTGTCTCAGGATACCAGTGCTCAGCAGTCAATCACCCTGCAGCTCACCCTCCACAGGTAAGGTATCTACTTTTAAAGAATAAAAAAATAGAGTAAAAAATAAAAAATACAATTAAAAATTTTTTTAATTATAAGAAATAGAACAGATTTTAAAAACCTAAAAAATTCTTGTTCTATAATTTCCCTGTCACAGTGTACTGGCTGGATACCTGACAGCCTCCCGGATCACTCTCCCTTAAGTAGTACTGGGGATTGAACCAGGGACCTAGTAGATGTGAGGCAGGCATTCATCCAGTGAGTTCCACCTGCTCCACTAGTTAGTTAGGCTTCTGAAAGTTCATATGCCTCTCTCCTCCCTTTGTTCCCTTCTAACAGTTTGCTGGCTATCTCTTCTGGCTTCCTTCTCTCCAGGGCTGTTAGGAGCCTCTTATCCTGCCCCTCACTGATGTACTTTCTCTATCTCCTGAGCTTGCGTGTGTGACAGCCTGCCTTATCTAATCACCCCTTCCCTCTCCCTGGGGCCTTTTCAGTGCTGACTGGTGTTTTTTTATTTTCCCCTCTGTTCTGCTTGCTCCATCTCCCCTCCCCTTACACTTCTCTCTCTCTCTGAGTTTTCTGGGTGCCTGTCCCCCACTTATTTGCCCTTCAGCTCCCCCACAGATGGGCCACATGCAACCTCCACTTGCTGGGCTGGCTATAGCTGAGAGTTAAAGTGAGCTCAGCTGGTCAAATTCACTGAAGAGAAACCACTCTCCACCCTCCTCCAGACCCCCCTTCCTCCCAGGGAAGAGGACTGTTTTCCCCTTTCAGTTGCCTGCAATGAGCCAGGGGTTTTACCAAGGCTATTCCCCTTGAGGGTTTGGTATGTGTGCTATCCCAGCTGAGGGGCAAGTAACTCAAGGTTTTCATTTTGTCTGTTTATCTCTCTGACCCTCTCCCTCCTGGATGATGTGCAGCACTCTCCTGATCTGCACATCCCAAATCAGCTCCCTCAGATAACTTTTTGCCATTCCTCCATTGTTTTTGTGAGAGTTGAGCCCTGCCTACCTACTCCAATGCCATCTTAGCCCTAAATTTTTATATGACAAGTTAAAATTTGGCTGGGTTGGAAATACTTAGGTCACACTTTTCCCCCATTCAGAATCCTAGAGCAAGTTTTTCTTTATCTGGTGGCATTAAATGTCCACATAGAGAAATCTGTGGCTCACCTCCTTTTCCCCATTAGAGGTGACTTGCTCCTTGCCAGGATGTCCAAAGCATTTGTTCTTAATCCTTAGAGCTCAGTAATTTTGCCAAGATATGACTCGGTGGTGATAATTCTGTTTTTCCCCCCTGGTATGAAGAGTGTCATTTCATCTGCAGATTTGCATTTTCTTTTTATTTTAGAAATGTTTTATTATATTTTATTTGAGGAATTTAACTTTTCTGTTTATTCTCTTCACTTAGGAACACCAATTATACTCAGGTTAGTTCTTTTCTGCCTTGCTTTAGATATTTGTCATTTTATCTTGATTCACCATCTTTTTATTCCATTTAGGTTAGGGTGATTTTTCTCATATCACTGATTCTGTGTTCAGTGTGAATATTCTGATTTTTCCCCTTAACTAACATTTTTTTCCCTTAAAACAATTATACTATTCATCTTCGATTTCTTTACTGGGTTCTGCAATTCCATTTTGTATCTGTTGTATCTCTTTTCTAAGGTGTTTCTCAACCACCCCTGCAAAACAACCTATTGATTCTTCCATTTGTTTGAGAGTATTGAGAAGAACTTGCCTAAACTTTTCTTTTATTACCTACAGTGATTCTTCTTAAATGCATTCTTCGCTGTTTGCTTATACTTTTCCTTTCCTTCTCAAAAATTTTTGGTGCATACGTTCATTTAATATCCTTTCTGCTTATTATTAGTATTTTGGGGGGAAATGGACCTTGTTATTTGCTCAAAAAAAAAAAAAATAGAGTGGGGTGGAGAAGAGGGTGCTAGCTGATGTGGTCCATAGTTTCCAGTCAATTTTGTTATCACCAAATACCGTTCCACAAAACCCTTCTCTCTGCTGTGAGATTACAGCTCCTTTCTTAGATTTGGTGGCTTTACCTTATTAGGTAAAATGATCCCCCAGGCAGAAGCCAAGCCATGACTCCCAGTGATGCCATTATGTTGATGACTGACATTGACTTTTCTCTGTCAGTGGTAACACTGGTTAGTAATTTCTTATTTCTGACTATTTCTCCAGGTTAGGAAGTTATGTCCATAGTAAATAAATAAGAATTTCCAGGACTGAGCACCGTCCCCTAGCACTTGAGGGTGGAAATGGTATGTTTCCTAGTATTCCTATCAGATACCTATACTGTCATTGTTTTTCCAATATAGTATCATCAAGTTCCTTTTACTTCCAAACCAATCTAAGAATCTTGAGAGGTATATATCAGCTTTGGAACAATTCCAGTTTAGATTCACTTGCAAGCTGTAGAAAACCAATTGAAACAACCTGAAATACAAACAAAATCTATTGCCTCCCATAACTAAACAGCCCAGAGCCATAACTGGCTTCAAGTAAGATTTATCCAGGGTTTTAGTAATATAGCCATGAATCAATTTCTCTCTATTTCTTGGCTCTGTGTCCTTGGAGTTGGCTCCAGTCTCAGGCAGGCCTCTCTTGGTGCTCTCCGGATGGCTGGCAGAATCTTGGCTAATATGATTTTTCATTTATTTCCTGGACAAAAAGAAGAAACTGCTTCTCCAATAGGCCAGCCAAAGTGTTGGAACTGAGTCTTGTAGGGCCTGACAGGTCCAACTCAAGTCATGTGTCCAGCTGGGAGCTGAGAACATTCCTTTTTCAAGCTAACCAGGGTTTACTGCTTGGGCTAGGGAAAGTTCAAGTCCACTAAATCTAAATGGCCCAGAAATCAGTGCAGTTAGGAAGGGGAATGGAGGATGGATGCTGTGGAGGTAACCAGACAGTAGTCTCAGTTGATCAGAACATTTCTCTATTTAGTAGAAATTCTCCATATCCTGGAATTGGAGTAACTTTCTTTTATTGATTTAATTAGAGATGAAGCTTTCTCACTGTTTTCATTTGTGACTTTCGGAGAAGGGAGGAAAGTAAAATCTAATTTCTCCACCTTTAATTGGGAGCCCTACTTTAGCAAATTTATCAGCTTCATGATTCCGATTTTTCTTTATTCATTAAGCCAGCATTTTGAGCATTTGCTAAACAGTAGGCATTGTTCTAGGACCAGCATTTCAGCAGTAGTCCAGAGAGACACTGCCCCTACCCTCTTAAGAGTTTACAGCCCAGTGTGTAAGATGTAATTTGGGTTGGGGGATGGGCTCTACATTCCAAAAAATTTAAGATCCGCTGATCTATTCTATGTAATGCCCCCTTTTCTTTATTTAGGGGAAGGGGAAAGTTTCAGTAATAGTAGCAGAAGTCAGGGGATATGGGACCTCTCCCAAAAGATGCTTCTCCCTTCTGGATTCTCTTGGCTTTGGATTCTAAGGGCTCTCAAATCTAACTCCCCTTGCACACTTTCCCTGGATTTCTTTGGCCAGCAGGGCCTTTTCTCCTGGCTCAGCCCATTCCCAAAGCCTGGCGCCTTCCTAAAGCTCTGTCCACTTGGATGGCCGACTCTTCCTTTCCTCTGCCCTCTTCCTCCACCTCCTCTCATCTTCCCTTGCTCATATTCCCCCAGGTAGTCATAAAAGCAAGGGCTTGAGACCTGCGAGCACCCCCGCCGGAAGGCGGAAGGGTCACTGACCGGGAGCACCCAGCGAGGTCAGAACCTATGGCCCGGGTGCAAGCATGAGGCGCCATTGTCACCGGGGAGGCCACCTGCTGGGCCAGGTCCACGCTGCGCCTGGGAGCAGCAACAGCGCCCGCCGCCAGGGGCCAGGCACGGTGCTCAGCCTCTCACGGGGGGCCTTCTCCTGCAGCCCCACACCCACCAACAAGCCTAGAGGTGTTTCCACGTCACTAACGGAGGCCATCGGTGACCAGGAACCCATCACCCTGCTCGAGTCGCGCAGCTCGAATGGCGGACCCGGGCCTTTCTCCTGAGTCTAAGTGGCTCCAGAGGCAGGCGCTCACCCGCCCTGCTCTGGGGGGCAATCCCCGACGGGGGCGCGATTGTTCTCTGGGCGTGGGGCCGGCGAAGGGACTGCGTTTTTGCGGGTTTGGCCCTGCCTCGCTCATCTCACATCCTTTCTCCCGCATGGAGGAAGAATCTCGCCTTCTGGAAAAGAGGCAGCAAAGATGGGGTGTAAGAGGAGGGAGCCCCGGGGATTGAGAGGGGGGTTCCCTGCTGTGCCCCCCACTAGGCCTCCACATCGGCAGGGTGAAGACCCTTTCCGTGCTTTCTGCATTTCTTTTGTCTATTTCTTGTTTGTTTTCCCCTGTGATGTTGTGGTGAAATTTCTTTTGAAAATCCCAAGCTCTCAGCTGTGCAAAGAGGAACAAACAAAAGGGTTTTGCGCACACGCAGGCAGGTGCTTCAGGAGGCTGAGGGAGGGAGGAGATGGAGGAGAGGGCGGCTGGGCTTGTCTGAGCTCTCCCACGAGGCCGCGGGGCTCTTTCCTCATCACTTTTCCAACTGCATACCTTGTGTGGGGTGTGTCCTTACACACAAAGAGCCACCTGTCCCTGTATCCTCCAACAGCATGCATCGGTGATCATTTTATCCCTCAAAAAGATCCGAGTCAAATTTATCATTCTCCCAATCCCACCACTACCTTCAGTCATTTAGTGGGGCATCAGCATTGGTGGATGGGGAGATAGGAGGGGGCAGGCAAGGGCAGGTGAGGGCAGGTTGGTGCAGGTGGGGGCATGTGAGGGCAGATGGGGCAGGCTGGGGATTGGGAGGGAGCCAGTGAGGGCAGCTGGCTGCAAGTAAGGACAGGTGGGGGCAGGTGAGGGCAGTTGGAAGCAAGTAAGGACAGGCGGTAGGGGCAGGCGAGGGCAGTTGGAAGCAAGTAAGGACAGGTGGTAGGGGCAGGTGAGGGCAGGTGTGGGCAGGTGGGGCAGGTGAGGACCAGTGAGGTGCAGAAAGGTGGGGACACGTGAGGGGGGCAGGTGAGGACAGGTGGGGATAGGTAAGAGCAGGTGCGGCAGGAAGGGGCAGGTGAAGACAGGAGGGGACAGGTGAGGGCAGGTGAGGGTAGGTGAGGGCAAGCAGGGGCAAGAATGGAAAGTGGGATTAGGTGGGGACAGGCAAGGGCAGGTGAGGGCAGGTGGGTACAGAATAGGCCAATGGAAAGAGACCAGACCAGAGGGAGAAGGCTCTGTTTTGTCCCATTTGGACAGTGTGGTTGTGCCTGGGTAAGTAACCTTACCATTGTTAATATTTGCTTCCAAATCTGAAAAGAAAAAACCTGTCACTTTCCTCACAGATGATTGTCATGACTGAAGGGGGTAAAGGATGTGTTGCTCCTGGAGTACTTAAAGGATATAGAACATCTGCGTCATTTCTGTGGGCCAGTGTTCTGATTAGTCTAAAAGGCAGCAGGCAGAGTAGAGGTGGCCTGAGCAGTGGGTTCCTGGAGATGGTTCACACCTCCTTGTGAGAACGCATTCTCTACTCTCCCAGTCCCACAGTGACACCATGCTGGTAGCTTGGAATCAGCCTTTGTAGCACACGGTGCTACAGAAATTATGGAATGCAGCAAATAAAGATTTTTTTCTTTTTTTTTTTTTCTAACAAATCAGTTTTATTGATACATATTAATAAAGCATATAATTCAAAGTATACAATGCATGGTATTTGGTATAATCACATAGATGTGCATTCATTACTTCAGTCATCATTAGAATGTTTTCATTATTTCAGTAATAAGAAAAATAAACTAATAAGACAATTCTTCACCCCTGTATCTGTTTCCCCTGCTGGAAACCACTTCTATTTCTGGCTGTTCTAGCACAATCATTTATGTATTAAGCAGTTTTATTGAGATATATTCACATACCATACAATATATCCAAAGTGTTTCATCAGTGGCTTTTAGTATAATCACAATGTTGTGCATTCATCACCATAAAATTTTTTAGAACATTTTCAGTGCTCTAAAAAGAAAAACTCCACACCCCTTAGCAGTCCTTCTACAGCCCTACATAACCACAAACCTAACTTCATCTTTATAAACTGATTTATATTTTATATAAATGGAATCATGCAATATGTAGTACTTTGTGTCAGGTTTCTTGCACATAGCATAAGTGATATTATATTAACATTTTGTAGTGTTAACATACATTTGTTCAATTTCAAAGAATTTTGATCAGAAAGTCCATTTACCAGCTGACTGCTGGGTCATTGGTTAAAGAAGAAAGGTGGACAGGTGATGTCTTAGTTATTATTCATAGGATAAGCAATATATAACAGAGCAGATGAGCTTTTATTATCAGTATATTATGAACAAACCAAGGTTAGCTGAAAATCCTCAATAGATGGTTAATGCTTGCAATAAATGATTATTATAATCACCAAGCATCCCATTATTATTATAAACTTTTGTAGGATTGAAAAAATTTATTTTTTTTTTGAATCTAAAGTATATTTGCTATTTAACAAGGTTGGTTTTAAAACATGCTATGAATTTATTATCCCCTTCCAAAAAAAATCCAAAGTTGGGTTTTTAAAAAATCTAAAAATGGGGTAGGCAAAAATTAAATCTAACAAAATACTGTAATGAGTTCACTGGTGATGAGGTGAAACTTGATTTCAAACATTAATTCAAAAGCATCCTCAGAAATAGCTTTTGTCAGGTCAGAGCTACAACATTTATTTGTGTTAAAGACAGTATTTACAACCTGGAATGGTTTTTATTAAAAGGACAATTATAAACCATACAATCCAATAAAAGTGTACAATCAATGTCATCTGGTATAGTTAGAGTTGTGCATTCATCACTTCAATCAATATTAGAGCATTTTCATTACTCAAAGAAAAAGAAAAAAAAGGGATAATCATATGAGAATCCAAGTTTGCTCTTGGAAAATAGCACTTTCAAACAGCCATGTGCAGTTGAGTTTAGTTCAACTGACTTTAGTTTAAGCTCTCAAATGCGAGTTGGCAATAAACAGGGTGGCCTTATAATATCAATTACTTTCAGTATCTTAAATAGTTCATTTCAAGTGTCTGAGAATGGAAATTCCCTGCTCTTTTCATCTGATGTCTCCCTCAATGTCTCATGAAAACATAAGCCTGGTCTTTGGCCCCTGAAGAAAGCACTTGGAGTGACTGCCCCTCCGTGTTCTTGACACGGCACTGGCTCAAAGTTTAGCTTAACTTTTTGGACTTCGTTGTGTCATTATTAAGAATGCATGTTTCTCAAAGCATTAAGAGCCCATGGCTGCTGGAGTTAAGAGGGGACACTTTTCAGGACATTCTCTATGAGCAGCATGGGAGCTCTGTGGGAAGGGGAGGACCCTTGTGGGGAGGGGGCAGCTGTGGGTGCTAGTGCCACCTGCCTGGAGGGCCCACTGTGGCTGCTCAGTGGGTTTCACCCCCGTGAAGCCACTTCCCACATAAAGATGGAAGGAAGCTGCCCCTTAAAGGTGTGACCTTCAGGGTAGTGGACTTGGCCCAGTGGTTAGGGTGTCTGCCTACCACATGGGAGGTCCGTGGTTCAAACGCCGGGCCTCCTTGACCTGTGTGGAGCTGGCCCATGCGCAGTGCTGATGTGCGCAAGGAGTGCCGTGCCACACAGGGGTGTCCTCAGCGTAGGGGAGCCCCACACGCAAGGAGTGCACCTGTAAGGAGAGCCGCCCAGCGCGACAGAAAGTGCAGCCTGCCCAGGAATGGCGCCACACACACGGAGAGCTGACACAACAAGATGATGCAACAAAAAGAAACACAGATTCCCGTGCCGCTGACAACAATAGAAGCGGACAAAGAAGACGCAGCAATAGACACAGAGAACAGACAACCGGGGTGGGGTGGGGGGAAGGGTAGAGAAATAAATAAATAAATAAATAAATAAATAAATAAATAAATAAATAAATCTTTTTTAAAAATTTAAAAAAAGGAAGTTCTTCAGACTGAAAAGAAAGGATACTAAACAGGGGTTCAAAGCAGCATAAAGAAATTAAGACCTGTGAGGAAGGTACACATTTGTGTAATTATAAAGGCCAGTATTTTTTGTTGTATACTTTGGTATGTAACTCTACTTCTTGTTACAGTTGTAAAATGCAAATGCATAAGAGCTAACAACAAATCTATGTTGTTGGACATATAATGTACAAATATGTAAATGGTAAAGAGAGATACAGGAAAAGTATATTGTGCATTCTATTAAAGTTAACTTGATATTAAACCGAATATGATTACTATATATTTAGGATGTTAAATTTTAACCTTATGGTAACCACAAGGAAAATAGATAATAAATGTATACAGATAGAAAGGAGAAGCCACTCAATATGGTACAACCCAAAATATCAAACAAATATAAAAGTAGGCATTAATGGAGGACAGGGGCAAAACAGGTCTAAGACAGAAAGTTTAAACAGCAAAATGGCTGAAGAAGATCCTGTATTAGCAATAGTGACTTCAAATGTAAATAGTTTAAACTCCCCAGTCAAAAGGCAGAGATTGGCAGAAAGGATATAAAAGCATGATTTATCTATATGCTGTCAGCAAGAGTCTCACCTTAAATTCAATTTCCAAGTGGGTTGATGGTGAAAGGATGGAAAAAATATATACATCATGCAAGTAGTAACCAGAAGAGAGTTGGTATACCCTACCACATATATTGTCTAATCACAACAGAATGAAGCAATGAGCTAAGGAAGAAATCACAGGGGAAATTAGGGAATATCTTGACATGAATGAAAATGAAAGTCCAAGATACCAAATCTTTTGGGTTGCAGCAAAGGCAGTGCTGAGAGGAAATTTATAACTCTAAATGTACACATTAAAAAAAGAAGAAAAACTTCAAATTAGAGCCCTTACCTCAACATTGGAAGAACTAGAAAAAGAACAGCGAACTAAACCCAAAGTGAGCAGAAGGAAGGAAATAACATAGAGTGGATGTAAATGAAATATATATAAACAATAAAGGAATCAGTGAAACCAAAAGTTGGTTTTTTGGAAAGATCAATAAAATTGACAAATCTTTAGCTATTCTGAAAAGAAAAAAAAAGAATGGATACAAACACCTAAAATTAAAAATAAAAAGGAGAACATTATTCCCAACACAGCTGAAATAAAGAGGCCTATAAGAGGAACTATGAACTGTGAGCTAGTAAATTAGATAACCTAGATAAAATGGAAAAATTCCAAGAAAAAAAAAAAAACAACTACCTACATTGACTCAAAAAGAAATGAAAGAAATAGAAGATTTCAACAAATCAATTACTAATAAAGAGATTGAATCAATCATTGAAAACCTCCCAGCAAAGAAAAGCCCAGGACCAGAAAGTTTTACAGGGAAATTCTCCAAAAATTCTAAGACTTTATTCTAAATCCACTCCAACTCTCCCAAAAAATTGAAGAGAAGGGAACACCCTCTCATTCATTCTCCATAGCTAACATCACCCTCATACCAAAGCCAGATAAACATACCACAAAAACAGAAAGCTACAGAACAATATCTCCTATAGATATAGATCCAAAAATCCTCAACCAAATATTAGCAAACTGAATCCAAAAACATATTAAAATAATTATACATCATGATCAAGTGGGATTTATCCCATGTGTGCAAGGGTGGTTCAACATAAGAAAATCAATTAATATCATACAACGCATTAACAGAATGGAGGTGAAAAATCCACATGATCACCTCAATTGAAGCAGAAAAGGCATTTACCAAAATCCAGCAGCCCTTCTTGATGAATCACTTAAAACATTAAAAATAGAAGAACACTTCCTTGACATATTAAAGGGCATATATGAAAAGTCCACAGTTAGCATTTTACTTAATGGTGAAAGTCTGAAAGATTTCCCTCTAAGATCAGGAGCAAGAAAGGATGCCCACTGTCACCACTGTAATTCAACATTGTACTGGAAGTTCTTGCCAGAGCAATTATTCAAGAAGTAATAAAAGGCATCCAAACTAGAAAGGAAGAAATAAAGTTTTTCCTATCTGCAGAAGATGTGTCCTGTAAAAGAATGTCTTGAAAAATCCACAACAAAGCTCTTAGAGATAATGAAAAAATTCAAAGTGGCAGGGTAAAAGATCAACACCCCAAAATCAGTAGTGTATCTATGCACAAGCAATGAACAATTGGAAGAAGAAATAAAGAAAAAAGTCCATTGACAAAAATGACTAAAAGAATCAAATATCTAGGAATAAATCTAACCAAATATATAAAGACTAGTACAAAGAAAACTACAAAACATTGCTAAAATAAGTTAAAGAAGACCTAAATAAATGGAAAGACGTTTCATGTTCATGGATTGAAAGACTAAATATCATTAAAATGTCAATTCTACCCAAAGCAATTTATAGATTCAATACAAGCCCAGTCAAAATCCTGTCAACCTACTTTGCAGAAGTGGAAAAGTCAATCACAAAACTTATCTGGAAGGGCAGATGGCCCCAAATAGCTTAAACCTTCTTGATAAAGAAGATTAAAGTTGGAGGAAATATTCCCTGATCTTAAAATTTACTACAAAGACACAGTAGTAATCCAAACAGCACATGCTGCTACAAGGACAGACATATTGACAGGTAGAATAAATTGAAAGCTGAGAAATCACCTGAAAATTACGGCCAAATAATTTTTCACAAGGGGTAACCACCTCTCAATTAGAAATGAACAGTCTCTTCAACAAATGCTGTTAGGAAAACTTGATTTCCATTTGCAAAAAAAAAAAAAAAATAAAGAGAGGACCCTACTTCATACCATATATAAAAATCAACTCAAAATGGACCAAAGACATAACTTTAAGAGCTAGAGCTATAAAAATTGTAGAAGAAAATGTACAGCAGTATATCCAGGAACTTGTGTTAGGCAATAGTTTCTTTGACTTTACACTCAAATCACAAGCAATGAAAGAAATAATAGATAAATGGGACCTCATCAAAATTAAAGCCTTTTGTGCCTCAAGGGACTTTTAATTTACCCAATGGGAGAAAATATTGGAAACCACATATCTGATAAGGGTTTAATATCTAGAATATATAAAGAAATCTTTGAAGTTCACAAAAAACAAACAATCCAATTTTTTTAAATGGTCAAAAGACTTGGCTAGCCATCTCTCCAAAGAAGATATGCAAATGGCAGAAAGCACATGAAAAGATGCTCAACATGATTAGCCATCAGGGAAATGCAAATCAAAATCACAATGAGATACCATTTCACATCCATTAGAATGCTATTTTTTTAAAAAGTTAAGTAATAGGTGTTAGAGAAAATGTGGATAAATAGGAATACTTATTTATTGTTTGCTGTAAAATATTACAGCCATTGTAGAAGACAGTTTGACAGTTCCTCAGAAAGCTAAATATACAATTACCAAATGACTAGGCAATGCCGCTACAGGATATATATCCAAAATAGTTGCAGGTAGGGACTCAAATAGATACTTTTACACCAATGTTCTTTGCACCATTATTCACAATTGCCAAAAGATGGAAGCAATTCAAGTGTCCATCAATAAATGAATAAATAAAATGTGGTATATACATACAATGCAATATTATTCAGCCATAAAAAATAATGAAGCCAGATACATGCAACAACATGGATGAACCTTGAAGACATTTTATTGCCTGAAATAAGCCATACTCAAAAGGACAAATAGCTCATGATATCCCTGATTTAAAACAATTAGCATAAGCAAACTCATGAGTCAGGAGCTAGAATACAGATTACCAGGGATGGGGTGGGGATAGGGAAGTTAAGGCTTAAAATAGACAGGGTTCCTATTTGAATTGCCCAAGGTATACAGTTAATAATGAGCAGCACACAGATTCAAATTTGCAAAAGCCCATTTTCTTCCCAATGTACTGTGATGCTCATCCTGGCTGCACGCCCAGGCAATTTTTAAGAACTTCCCATCCCCGTGTCCCCTCAAATTGATAGAGTGACAATCTCTGGGTGGTGTGGGAGGAATCTCACATAGAATTTTTTAAGTCTCAGGGAAGTCTGATGTACAGACAGATTTGAGAATTACTTATCCTATTTGATACCGGTTTCCTGTGAAATATGGACATCCACTGCTAAAGGATACAGCCCTGTTCTCTTGTATTTTGTTTCAAGGAACAATTATTCAAAGACCAACTAACACATTAAGCTATTTTTCATGCATTTTGAACCCAAATCACTGGTTAATTTGTTAATTTTCTCTGAATTTAAACCAAAACTTCCACTGCCACCTTGCAAATACTCCTTGAGGACCCCCCACAGGCACAGTCCTTGTGGAGCTGAGGGTGCTGAGTTGGGTGGTGTGCAAATAGGAGCTAGCTAGAGTAGTGCCAGCATAGCCTCTAAGAAATGTGCAGATTATTCATTTAACAGTCAACCTGTTTTAGTTTCCTAAGCTGCTGAAGCAAATAACCCTGAAATGGGTTGGCTTAAACAATGGGAATTTATTAGCTTACAGTTTTGAGGCCAGGAAAATGTCCAAATCAAGGCATCTTTGAGGTGATGCTTTCTTCCAAAGACTGGCATTCTGGGGCTGGCTGCTGGCAAATTTGGACCTTAGCTTATCCCATGGCAAGACACAGGGCTGCGTCTGCTGGTCTCTTTCTTTCCTTCTGGGTTTTGTTGACTTTATCTTCTTGCATCCTTGGATCTCTCTTTCTTTGTCTGAATCTCATTTTCTTATAAAGGACTGAGTGAGGTGTATCACACCTTAACTGAAGTAACCTTCATCAAAAGGTCCTACTTACAATGGATCCATACCCTCAGGAATGGATTAACTTCTTTTTTAAAAAAAATATACTTGGATTACAGAAATGTTACATACGAAACATAGGGGATTCCTATATGCCCCCACTCCCTACCCTTCCCACATTTTCCCACATTAACAACATCCTTCATTAGTGTTGTATATTCATTACAATTGATGAACACATTTTGGAGAATTGCCACTAAGCATGGATTATAATTTACATTGTAGTTTATACTCTCTCTTGCACAATTTTGTAAGTTACGGAAAGACATATCATAGCCTGTATCTGTCATTGCAATATCATTAAGAACAATTCTCAAGTCTGAAAAATGCCCCCATATTATACCTGTTTTCCCTCTCCCTGCCCTCAGAACTTCCAGTGGCCGCTGCCTTCACATCAGTGATAAGTTCTTCCATTGCTAGAATCATAATAAGTTTATAGTAGAATACCTGTAAGTCTATCTAGTCCATCGTTTATTCCCAAATACTTGTTGGTTGTCCTGGGTGGGTCAAATGAACTGGAGAGTAGATGTTGCAACTCTGTTGAGACTCAGGGCCCAACTGGCACATGGACAGCCCAAAGACTTAAGTCTCTTCGACATACGCCTGCCAACTCTAGTACTAACTGTAGGTTCAAATAGAAGGGGCAGAAGAGCCATGTGTAGGGAAACCACAACTGAGTCCAACTCTGTCACACCAGGGAGCATAAATTCCAAAGTAGGGTCCACTGGCAGGGTGCCAAACTCCTGAGCTCTCAGCCCTGTCCATAGTTTCTGGATGTCTCCAGAACCCTCAGGAGACCTGCTATTTGAGGTAGTATTTACTTCGGCAGTCAATGAGATCCTGCTGAGACATGCATAAGTGTAACCTCTGGGATGACCTCCCAGCTCACTTTGAAGTCTCTTAGCCATGTAACTCATCTGTCTTTACCTTTTCTTCCTTTGGTCAAGGTCTTTCTCCAGTTGCATTGCTGGTTGTGCTTGGCAGTAATCCCTTGGTGCCAGGGAGGCTCATCCCTGGGAGTCAAGTTCCAGTTCAGCTTGGAGAGAAGCCACATTTGAGCAACAAGGAGGCTCTCAGGAGGTAACTTTTAGGTACCCTATAATACTAGGCTAAGATTTAATTTCAAAAGCAAAGATTCATAAATACAGTCATCATTATCAAGGGCCTGTCAATGGATCATCCTTCTTCAGTAGTCACTGTCCCTGTACTTGGAGGATTCTTGCTGTTCCATTAGAGAATGTGGCAGAGTTTCCCAGGATGGGAATTCAATATTCTCTCAGTTATTGTGTGACTCTCCACCCACTGTGACAATGCTCCATGAACATTTGAACACATTTATATACCTTATATGTATGCCCAGGTAAACCTCTTCCCATGCATCCACCATCACTGATACCCCACATCAATGATACTCTCCTGTCATAATCGTTACCCTTCTGTGATCCAAAAGTTCTTCAAAAATGAAGCCGACAAAATAATCAAATGCAATTAAGAAGAAAATGAAATGAGAACGATAGTTTTAAAACTAAGAAATAAAATTCAAATAATTTTTTAAAAATTGGAATAATTTAAAAAATGGAAAAATATTTTTAAAAATGTTTGACATGATGTCTTTAATCACTGTAACATCTGTTGTCTTGCATGTACAATGACATTATCTTTCTTTTATTCCCCCCAGTATCTTATTTTATTCATTTTGTCTTCAAAGAAGCTTTAGGTTTCAGAAAAGTGATATACAGAATATAGGGGATTCCCATATATCCATCATCCTCCCCCCTTTCCCCTTTCCTCTATTAATAGCATTTTTTTCTCTCTTTATTTTTTTTAAATGTTACATTCAAAAAATGTAAGAGGTCCCCCACCCCCACCCCCTCACCCCACTCCTTCCACATCCACAACCTTTTACATCATCATGGGACATTCATTGCATTTGGTGAATACATTTTGGAGCACTGCTGTACCACATGGATAATGGTTTACATTGTAGTTTACACTCTCCCCCCATCCACCCAGTGGGCCATGGCAGAAAATACAATGTCCAGCATCTGTCCCTGCAGTACCACCCAGGATAATTCCAAATCCTGAAAATACCCCCACATCATATCTCTTCTTCCCTCTCCCTACCCTCAGCAGCTCCCGTGGCCACTTTCTCTACATCAATGCTATAGTTTATTCCATTATTAATCACAATAGTTCCATAGTAGAATATCAGTAAGTCCACTCTAATCCATATTCTATTCCTCCATCCTGTGGACTCTGGGATGATTATGTCCACTCCACCTCTATATTGAGAGGGGGCTTAGGTTCCACATGGATGATGGATGCAATTTTCCTGCTTGCAGTTGTAGGCAACTCCTGGTGAGTTCGTTGACCTTCTTCACCTCCCTGTTAGCTGGCTGGGCTAAGTCCAATAGCATTTTACATGTGAATTTGTTACAATTGATGTTCAAATATTGAAACAGTGCTACTAACCATGGTTCATGATTTGCATTATGGTTTACATTTTGGACTATACATTTTTATACATTTTGATGAAATTTAACATGGTCTGTATCCATCACCGCAACAGTCTCATGTTCCATCTATTCTATTCCTCCTTCCTCCTCCCCTCAGGACCCGCAGCAACCACCAAGCTTCACTCCTTGAAGAACAAGATTCATAGTTACTTGCAACAACGTTGAGGGCTTCACATACTGGCCTGTCCTCCCCATTTGGCATTGCCTATGTTCTCAAGAGACACCTGCCCCTCCATTTGAGATCATAGAAGGACTCCCCAGGATGGGAGTCCAACATCTTCCCACTCATTATGTGGGTCTCCACCCACATACAACCCATTATGACAAGATGTGCACACACACTCCCTAGGCCTATTCCAGGTGTGCCCTGTCCCACATGTCTCCCACATCCAACACCCTAAACCAGTAACCCACCTCTGCATAGTTTCAGCCACATACCCACAAATCCCCAGAGTTCACCTGCTTCCTCCCCCTACCCTCCCCCCAGTTCCATGGACAGTCCAACCCTCCCCCCCACCCTCCCCTCTCACAAATCAACCACCGAGCCCAGGAACATCACTGCACCACTGTCACACCCATCCACTGCACGGCTGCACCCTTCCACCTTATCATAGGTTTTGCCCCTTCTCCCTTTCTGTCTCCTGTAAACCTATCCTCCAGACTCGAGCTTTGTGAGTCTGCTCAATTTGCTTAATTCATATTAGAAAGAATGCTGTATTAACACACAGGATAACATTGATGAATCTTGAAGACCTTATGTTGAGTGAAGCAAGCCAGGCACTGAAGGACAAATGTTACATGGATTAACTTTAAGAACATATTTTTCTGGGATACGTATGGTTTCAAACCACCACACAATTCATCACATAGTCAAGATTTTGACAGGTTGTATCATTCTGCTTTTTGAGACAGAAGGAATAATAGTAATAGCACTTCCTATGTGCCAGGCACTGTTCTAAGTACTTTATATGTATTAATTAATAACCTTGGCTACCATTGTCTCCATTATACAGAGGAGGAAGCTGAGGTTCAGAGTGGTCAAGTAGCATGTCCAAGTTCACGCAGCAAGTATAAACAGCGGAGCTAGGGTTCAAATTCAGGCAGTCTGGCCCAGAGACCTTGTCATAACTAGAAATTATCCTGAGGAGAGAAGCATGCCAAATGTGTCGATACCTGCGAGAAAATTAGAAATCACAGATGAACAGAAAGAAAAATGTCATTAACTATCCTTCTAGACATAACCACAGTTTTTTGTAAATACCCTTGCAGATTTCCTTTCTGTGTATTTAGAAATACATAATACCTATGTATTTTTTCACAGACACAACAATCATACCATACTTTAATAATTGTATATTATTTATGTTTTTAGGAGGTACCGAAGATTGAAGACATGGTAAGCAGATGCTCAATCACTTGAGCTACACCTGCTCCCAATTTTAAAACTGCTAAATTATTCACCTGTAACTTGTTGATAAAAACATTTCCTTAGAGGTAATAAATATCCTTAAATATAAGAAACCATTCTTTTGAGTTTCCTATTTTAAAAAGCATTCTTCCAAATCCTCACTGGAAAGAATGATGTTTCCTTGACAATATCAAACCTGAAAAATCAGTTTTATCATTTGAAAATACTAACCATCCTTCTTCTTTCCTAAATAGTAAACCTAGTATATCATTGCTCTTTGACTTTGTCCTTGGTAAGTCCCTCTCATCCCTATTCTATGCTTTGCCCAATCGGCTGTCCCATTTCTGGTCTTTCAGAAGGAGTGTTGTTTGGGTTGATCCAGTTCCTTCCCATTCTTTCTACCTTTAATTTTAGTGCCTGAAACCCACAGTTGAATACTGAAACTGACAGTCGAATATAGTGAGAGGCAGAAATAGATTCTGTATATCACTATCTGTATAATAGGCAGAGTCTGTGGTTCATTTTTTTCTTACAAATTGATTTTTTTAATTGATTTTGTAAAAATATTACATTAAAAAAATGTATATGAGGACCCATTCAACCCCACCACCCCCACCCCACTATTCCCCCCCCCCCCAGCAACACTCATTCCCATCATCATGACACATCCATTGCATTTGGTAAGTACATCTCTGGGCACCTCTGCACCTCATGGTCAATGGTCCACATCATGGCCCATACTCTCCCCCATTCCATCCAGTGGGCCCTGTGAGGATTTACAATGTCCAGTGATTGCCCCTGAAGCACCATCCAGAGCAGCTCCAAGTCCCCAAAACGCCTCCACATCTCGTCTCTTCCTGCCATTCCCATACCCATTAGCCACCATGTCCACTTTTCCCACTCCAATGCCACCTTTTCTCTGTGGACCTTGGATTGGTTGTGTCCATTGCACCTCTATGTCAAGAGGAGGCTCAGATTCCACATGGATAGTGGATGCAATTCTCCCACTTTCAGTTGTAGGCACTCTGGGCTCCATGGTGTGGTGGTTGTCCTTCTTCAACTCCATCTTAGCTGAGTGAGGTGAGTCCAATAAATCAGATTGTAGTTGCTGAAGTCTGTTGAGGCTCAGGGCCTGGCTATCACATGGTCAGTCCAGAGATTCAGATCCCCTAAATATATCTTAAACCCCAACACCAACTACAACTCCAGCACAGTAGCATGAAAGTCTTATGAAGAGAGATCCCATCTGAGTCCAGATTCATCACGCATAAACACCAGCTCCAAAGAAGGGCCATCTGACATGGCAGTTAACCCCATCTGCCATGACCATAGCACCCATGGGTCTCTGATCCCCCCAGGGCCCACTGGATGGAACGTGAGAGAGTCTGGGCTATGATGTGGACCATTGACTATGGGGTGCAGTGATGCTCAGAGATGAACTTACCAGGTGCAATGGATGTGTCATGATGATGGGAGAGAGTGTTGCTGTGGGGGGAGTGGGGGGCGGGGGCGATGGGGTTGAATGGGACCTCATATTTTTCATAATGTAATTTAAAAAAATAAATAAATAATTAAAAAAAAAAAAAAAGGAACCAATACCTGGTGGTTGTATCTACTTTATCTGTCTCTTAGACTCTGCTCAGTTGTGCATAAGGGCAATCCTTCTGACAGCCTTCAGACTCTTTTTTAGAGACTCAGAGCCATATAAATATATAGGTGTGTCAGGATGGCCGAGTGGTCTAAGGCGCCAGACTCAAATTGATTTTTTAATTAGAGAAGTTGGAGTTTTACAGAAAAATCATGCATAAAATGCAGTTTCCATGTACCACTCATTATTAACACTTTGCATTTGTGTTGTACATTTGTAATAATTCATGAAAAAAATTATAATTTTTGTGCTATTAACTACATTCCATCATTTACAATAGGTTTCTCTGTGTGTTATATGGTCCTCTGTTTTTTAAATTTTATTACTCTATCAACAGAAAAACAACATAAAATTTTTTCTGGTACCAATATTCATATACATAGTTCAGTGCTATTAATTACACAATATACTGCTAACATCACTACCATCCATTACCAAAATTTTACTATTAACCCTAATAGAAACACTGTACAATTTTAGTATTGACTCTCTATTACCTGCCCCCACCCTGGTCTCTGGTAACCCATTTTCTAGATTCTGACTCTACAAGTTTGCTTATTCTAATTAAAAGATACCAACAAAATCATACAATATTTGCTATTTTGTGTCTGATATTTTATTCAACATGATGTCTGCAAGATTCACACATGTTGTCGAATATATCAGAATTCCATTCCTTTTTTCTGTCTTATATGATTCAATTTTAATCAAAACCACCACTTGTAGGATAGAGTACAGATCTGTATAAGGAGGATGTGGGAAACTCCCAGTATTGAACGAGAGCTGAGGGTTCATTGGATTACTCATGTGTAAATCACCTTGACCCCCCACAAAACCATCTATCATCTGCTCTAGATACTCACAGGAGGAGGGTAATTCTGTGCCTTCTCTCTGCCCCGTTGCCTTTCTCCACACATCTTCATGGCCCTCTACTCTTCCTCCCCCCAGATCTCAACCACTAGTGTTCATTCATCGAAGTTCAGTTTAAGGACCATTTTCTCCATAAATCCTTTACTTTCTCCCTCCAGTCAGGTACAATTAATTACTTCTTTCCTTCTACCTTCTCAAAGCATGTTATATTTATTTCTATTACAGTAGCTCTCTTATTCTGTTCCCTGCATTATAATTATCTGGGAACCGTTGAATGCATCAGGAGATCATAAACCACCAGGCACTACAGTTAACCTTCTGTAGTCTCTTACCACTAGCCCAGTACTTGACACGTTGATTTTTATTCAATAAATGACTGAACAAATAAATGGCTGAATAAACATATGATACTTGGAGATGTAATAAGTCTCAAGATGGTCTTCTTTATGTTTTGTTTTGCTTTATTTTTTTTTTATTAGATACTTTTTTAGAGGGGGAAACTGGAGGTTTATGCTACACATGGGATCCTCCACGATCTTCATTCAAAGGAAACTTGAAAACTCTGTTATGATACCACTGGCTTATTTTAATAGCTTTGATAGGAGGAATTATTATGAGGAGCTTTGACAGGACTGCCATAAACAGGGAGTAAACAAGAATAAGAAAACAAATGTGACACCTGTTTATTTCTTTTATTTATGCCCTGTCTTCTGTCTGAGATTAATTTCTATATCGGAAGTTCTAGAGGCAGTTATTATACTGGTCTTTAATTAAGTGTGTGTGAGTGTGTATGCGTGGGCACTCCCGATGCTGAGCTGAAGAGCACAATTCTAATCAAATAAACAATTAACGAGATTCTCTATGGTTTTACATGCACTAACAGTCCTTGATGCCCCATCTTTCACTGTGTCTCCTTGGACTGTAAAAGCCACAGTTATATATCTTCACATGGGAGGGCTCAGCTCCCTGGGCTTGACTGATTTATTCAGTCCTTCGGGTCTCTGCAGTTTGTAATGGAGCTCAGATGAACATGGCCAAAGCAGCAACACAGCACAAATCAAATGTTACAGCCACAGAATCTACTCCAAATGCAAACTGGAAGTTCGAGGTGTGTAGGCCTCTCACACTGTGAAGTTCCCTGCAGCAGTTCCCACTTCTCACTGGAGATTCCTAACAGAGTGGAGGGTTCTAGAAAGACCCAGTTTCCTGGGGCCTTCAAGCCACTCCTTTGGGAAAGGGAAGCGAACTTGTTTCTGGAAGACCTAGGGTCTAGCTCTGGCTTGCATCAATTGACTGTATATTGGACAAACCGTTTAGCATTGTCGGATCTCAGTTTTCTGTCTGCTCATCCCGCAAGACTATTTTAGGAATATCCCATTAGATAAAGAAACTGAAAGCTCGAAGCAGACCCCAGAGCTTCGCAGGGCCCTTTGATCAATGTCCTGTGATTGCAAACTGCTCAATGGGCCTCCAATGTAAGCTGTTCATTCATTCATTCAATGCAATATCCACACAGATTTGTACCTGAGCTAAAGGTACCATGAATACCTTCCAATATGCCCAGGAGAATGTGAAAGAAGTGTTTTCCTTAGTTTGCATTTGTGGTGCTAAGTAGAGTAAGGCAAATGAATAGACCCGTGGAGAGCTTTTATGTCACTGATATTGGGCTTCTACCAATATTCACTTGTTAAAAATATGCCAGTAGAGATGCTCAGAGGAAACACCCTAAGGTTATAGGGGACATTGTTAAGGATAAAGACAATGAAAAGCATTTCGATTGGAAAACACTGCCTTGAGTCAATACTTAAAGTGGAAGTGAAACTGCTGAGTGGAGAATATTTATTACGAAGTGCTAAGGCTCATGAAAAACATATCTTGAAGAGGCAGGAAAATAATCTCAGGCACAGCCTAAATTTGCTAGTGAAATGTTTTTGTTTTTCGGCTTTTTTTTATTAGCAAAATTTTAAATTGTCTTTTTTTAAAAAAATGCATAGATCACACAAAACGTTACATTAAAAAATATAAGAGGTTCCCATATACCCCACTCCCTATCCACCCCCACTCCTCCCAAACAACCTCTTTCATCAGTGTGGCACATTCATTGCATTTGAAGAATACGTTTTGGAGCACTGCTGCACCGCATGGATTGTAGTTTACATTGTAGTTTACATTCTCCCCCAGTCCATTCAGTGGGTTAGGTCAGGCTGCCCTCAGCAACTCCCACGGCCACTGTCTGCACATCAATGATATAATTTCTTCCATTGCTAGTCACAATAGTTCTATGGTAGAATACCAGTAAGTCCACTCTAATCCATATTTTATTCCTCCATCCTGTGTACCCTGGGATGGCGATGCCTACTCCACCTCTAAATAGAGAGGGTGCTTAGATCCCACATGGCTGATGGATGCGATTCTCCTGCTTACAGCTGTAGACTCTCTTGGGCCCCTGGTGTGGTGGTTGACCATCCTCACCTCCCTGTTAACTGACCCGGGTAAGTCCAATGAACATGAGTGTAGGTGTTGCAACTCTGCTGAGGCTCAGGGCCCAGCTGGCACAGGGAAAGTCCAGAGATTCAAGTCTCCTGAGCATACACCAACGCCAGCACCAACCACAGGTTCAGTGAAAATGACAGAAGAGGCATGTGTAAAGAGATCACATATGTGTCCAACTCCATCAAATTCAGGAGCACAAATTTCAAAGTAGGGTCCACTGGCAAGGCACTGAACTCGAGAGCCAGCTGCCATGACTATAGAACCTGTGTGTCTCTGTAGCCCCCAGAAGCACCAGTACATGGGGTTGTATCTACTTTGGCTGTCTCTGGGATCCTACTGAGACATGCACAAGCACGACCCCTCTGATGACCTCCCAATTCATTTTGAAGTCTCTTAACCATATAAAGTCATGAAATGTTTTTTATAAGATGATTTGTGAGTGTTCTATAGCTTTACTCAGCCTAGTGGATAACTAAATCATTTGAAAAAAAAATCATGAATATAGCATGATTTCACTAAAGTAACTTTTTCTGGTCAAGTCCATAGTGGCTTCTCAGAAGAGAATGGGTGGAGCTGAAGTTTCAAGAGAAAAAAGAGGAAAAGGTCACACTGCCTAAGAGGTAGAACAGTGGAGGAAGGTAACATTTCCTGCAAAATTCTTGAAAAAAACCAGTTTGCAGAAAATTTGTTAAGCTGACAATTCTACAAATGAGGCAGAGTAGTGAAGAGTTACACAAGGTAAGGAGGACTTGAACAGTGTCTTAGTTTCTCCACTGTTATGACAAATACCACACAATGGGATGGCTTAACAACAAGGATTTATTGGGTAATTGTTTCAGAGGCTGGAACACGTTCTCCCAGGGTCAGCAGCATTGGCCGACAGTCCTAGGGTTCCTTGGCTTTCCTATCACATGGCGATAGGAAATGTTTCTCTTCTGGATTCCATCGATTTCCAGCTTTTAGCTCCTCCCCTTGGCTTTCTCTTGTACTGCCTCCAGAAAAAGGGCTAAGGCCCATCTTGACCACACCTTAACTGAAAATAACATTTTCAAAAGACCCTGTTCACAATGGGTTCATACCCAAAGGGGAGGATTCAGAGTAAGAACATGTTTGTTTCTGGGATGCGTAATTCATCCCACTGCACGGTGTTCCAGGGTTGTGTGGGACAGAGTGGGCCTGTCCCCCGTTTGGTGAACGTGGATGTCCATTGTCTGACAGAGTGAGAAAGCTCTGTGGAAAAGGACTATGCCATGCTCCTTGCAGGTGGGGGCGTTAGATGAGGTAGATTCCCTTCTTCTAAGATGAGCTCCGGGGAGAAAGCAGAATGAACTTTTACAGGTGTAGTGTTTTGTGCCACACTCTACGGGCTCAAAGGTACAAATACATACCTGTGATTAACACTGAGCTGCTCCCTCAAGCTGTTCCTGTGGAAAAGCCTGAAATATTAGGGTCATTTCATGAAGAGTCCAGGAAAATGAGTAAGGCTGGGGACCCTGTATAACTGCTCCTATAGGGTCCTGGAGCTATATTTGGGGCCCACCAATCCATATGCACATCAAGTACAGTCTATCAATCAAATAAACAATGTCTCCTCACATACCTCTACTGCTTTTTGAATTCTGTAGATGCCACTGGGATTATAAAAACACAGAATCATTTATAATAATCACCGACTTTATAGTAACTTGCAGTCATTATGTATTTGAGCAATGAACTCATTTTGAAAGTTATGGATGATCACATAGAGAGATATCCTTAAAGTGTGTGGTCTTTATAGTGTATTAATACACTCATAACAGTGAGAAACAAGGGCTGTGGTTGGTGACATACCAGAGGTGATCACTTTCTAAGCTCTGGCATCTGGTTGCACTGGTCCCATGTTAGCAGCAGCAGGAGGCTGGAGCAGAGTGAGCTGGTGAGAAGTAACTGGACCAAGGACTTCCAGGAGCATGCCTTTGGAGACTGCAGATTTTGAAAGGTTTGCTCTGAAGCATCTAGTGGAGAGAACGAGAACCCAGAAGGCTGGTAAGAGTCAAGCTTTGGGATGGAAGCTAAATATGGACCTGAGCTAGGTTGATGCAAAAAATGCAAGGATCTGGCCAAGGCCCACCCCCTGTAGGAGCTGGGAGGGGGACCCCAGCCCATGTGCCCCTCCACCTGTTCCAGGTTGAATGACGGACCTTAAGAGATCCATGCCCTAATTACTTAACTTGTAAGGGCAACCTTCGATGAAAGAAGGGGCTTGCAGATGTGATAAAGTTAAAGATCTTGAGGTGGGGAGATTATCTCAAATTATCTAAGTGGACCCAATGCAATCACAAGGGTTCTTCAGAGCAGAGAAATTTTCAGAGGGAGATGAGACAACAAAATAGGGCCCAGAGAGACCCAGTGTTCCTGGCTTTTAGGGAAGGTGGCCATGAGCCAAGGAAAGCAAGTGGCTCCCAGAATTTGGAAAAGACAGACAGATTCTTCCCCAGAGCCTTCAGAAGGCAACACAGCTCTCCTGGACCTTGAATTTAGCCTGCCAAGACCCATCCTGGACTCCTGACCTACATAACTGTAAGCTAATACATTTGTGTTGTTTAAAGCCACTACGCTTATGGCTTATGTTATAGCAACAATAGGAAATGAGCAAAACCCCCAATCCCACCTGCATCCCCAGACTGAGAGTCAGGGGGACTCAGTCTCTTCAGAGTAGCATTCCCCAAGACCAGCCCTCAAAATGACACTGGACAACAAAGACAGGGGCCAGCGCTTGGGACCCAGGGACTCCTGGAGTGGCTCGGGAGCTACCGAGTCCTAGAGACCCTTGAGTGCAGGTGTCCTGGGGGATCAATAAGGGAAGACACTTTGCAAAGTAAATTCAAAACCTGAGTGGGGCTTCAGAATCGCGGACGTTAAAAGAAAGTTGAGATCCCACCTGACCAGAGGCCCAGGTGAGCTGCTGAATGAGACCTCCAAAAGTGAGGGGACTCAAGGAGGGCAACTCTGTTATTTTTTCAGAAACTGGGAAAACTACTCAATGTAAAGAGTTTATATGACAGAGAAAAGCACGTCACTGATAAGGAAAGAAATTACTCTATTGTAAGCCTGGAAAATAGAATTGAAATATATTATTTTCATATCACTAAAGTTAACTGACTGGGTTTTTAAGATGTTGCCCAATTCCATCGATTAGAGGAATCTCACAGTAGCTGTAAATACATTTAAAGATGGAACAAAATGTTCTTGGTTTCTCCTAGGAAGCAATGTTCTTTTGCTCTGTATGTGTACTGTCTAATTAAGACATAGACCATAGCTTATTTGCTCTAAGCACCAGAAACTTATTCACAGGTCGGCAGAAACCATGTGAATTGGGCACTGGAATATTGAACACTGAGGCTGCAGTAGAAATTCTGGAGCTGACATGAGTGCATATGTGTTTGGTGGTCAGTCATCTGGGTGCACCGAAGGCAAGACATTTATCAGAAAATGTAGGTTTGTGAAGTCTATTCCACATTATGGGAGGTAAAACAATCCTAGGTATCTGAATAGGAAAAGACATGAGAGACCATTTCATATTACCCCACCCTCCTTTGACTGATGAAAAGAAAACCCCAAACCACAGAGTTAGAGAGCAACAGAGCTGCCAATGGACAGCAAGTTTCTGACCCAAGACAGGGGCTCCTTCTGCTCCAACATGACTCGTGATGAGGCTACGTGGCTCCTGAGTCTAGTGCAGGAGTCAGAGCAAATGTCTTTGAATAGTAGAAGCAGTATCGTTTAGGAGGGAAGGCTTTGCACATGTGGGTGAGGGAGGGTTCAGGAATTTACACATGAAGGACTACAAAGTTAGGGGACTTGTACACAGAGGACTGTGTTAGGAAACTTGTATATGTAAGCTTTAGGGCTAGGGGACTTCTGTATGGAGGACAACAAGGGTTGGAGAACTTGTATATGGAGGAGAGTAAGGGTTAGGGAACTTGTATATCTACAACCTTTAGGGTTAGGGAACGTGTATATATATACAACCTCTAGGGTTAGGGAACTTGTCCATGGAGAACCGTGAGAGTTAGGTAATGAGAAGAAGGTGGGAGATGTTTCAGTAGTAGGGAACAGAGAGTGAAAGCCTAGAGATAGGAGAAGCAGCCACCTGTTCAGAGGAAAGTGAGAAAGATGACGAATGGAATAATGGATGAATGAATGAATGAATGGGAGTTGGTGTGAGACAGGAGAGAAAATTAGAAGAGGATATTTAAGCCAAACTGCAGGAGACACTGGACTCCAAGAAGAGGAGCTAGGCCTGAACTTTAACTTAGGGGATGGCTTTAGCTTCTGACAAGCGGGAAGCAGGAGTGAAAAAATGGCCCTGAAGGGAGGGAGTGCCCGAAGCCAGGCAGACCTCTCATTTGCTAACCTCCTCTATTTGTGTGCTACTTTTCTATGCCTTGTTTGATTTGTTACTGAGAAGAGCTGAGCTGGTAGCAAGGTAAAGAAGGGCTGTCACCAAGAGGTCATGATTTTTGAATGACTGATAGATGTGAGCAGGGAAGGAAAGAGAAGAACTAACAAAGATGTTGTTTTTTCCCCAATTTGACCCATCCTCATGGAAGCCAGCTTTCATAGTTTTAAGCCCCTTTCCATTGATCCTTTTATCAGTGGGCTGATTTTTCCACTTCAAATTCCCCCTGGAAAAATTCACTGGTACATCGATGCTTCTGCGTGATACAAGCACCTCCTGGACAGACAACAATGAGACGACTGCTGGAAAAGTGGATTATAGAGCAAGGTAAAAAGGGATGAATAACATAGCCACATCTATTTATTAAGGACACAATTATTTAGCAATAATAGGGAGGTATCCACATGTTGCTGGTAGACCAAAACTCAGATTCTGAAATCGGCCTTGGTTTCACATCTTAACTCATTAAACAATTGGGAACGAAGCTCTCTCCAGCTCTCTGAACCAGGATTTCCTTATCTATAAAAACATGGGGTTGGAGGAATTATTACCAAGCATTAATCAGCAAGGCATTTGGAGAAAAATCTTGATCAAAAGAGCGAAATATTTTTATTTATTTATTTATTTTTATTGACTTTGTAATAATATTACATTAAAAATATATATGTGAGGTCCCATTCAACCCCACCCCCCCCTCTCCCCCCCCAACAACACTCATTCCCATCATCATGACACATCCATTGGATTTGGTAAGTACATCTTTGGGCACCTCTGCGCCTCATATACAATGGTCCACATCATGGCCCATACTCTCCTCCATTCCATCCAGTGGGCCCTGTGAGGATCCACGATGTCTGGTGATTACCCCCGAGGCGCCATCCAGGGCAGCTCCACGTCCCAAATACGCCCCCACCTCTCATCTCTTCCTGCCCTTCCCCATACCCATCGTCCACCATGTCCACTTTTCCCAATCCAATGCCACCTCTTCTATGTGGACATTGGATTGGTTGTGTCCATTGCACCTCTATGTCGAGAGGAGGCTCAGATTCCACATGGATGCTGGCTGCCATCCTCCCATTTTCAGTTGTAATCACTCTAGGCTCCATGGTGTGGTGATTGTCCTTCTTCAACTCCATCTTAGCTGAGTGTGGTAAGTCCAATAAATCAGATTGTAGGTGCTGGAGTCTGTTGAGGCTCAGGACCTGGCTATCACATTGTCAGTCCAGAGATTCAAATCCCCTAACTATATCTTAAACCCCAACGTTAACTGCACCTCCAGCAGATTAGTATGAAAGTCTTATGAAGGGAGATCCCATCTGAGTCCAGATTCATCACACATAAACACCATTTCCAGAGAGGGGCCATCTGCCCTGGTAGTAAACCCCATCGGCCACGAAATATTAACATAGAGGTTTTATGGCTAAGCGACGTCAAAGTGAGCCGGGAGGTCATTCTGGAGGTGATGCTTAGGCAGGTCTCAGCCAGACTCCACAGCTGCAACAGTAAACAAAGCCTCAAAGAGATGTGCTCCCGAGGGCCCCAGGGACCTCCGGGCACAGAGCCCAACCCCACAGCCTCACGCAATCAACACCCCCTCAGTGGGCTCTATCTGGGAATATTTGAAAGGCTATTTCACCCACTATGCTCAGAGTTATACTCATTCGTAATCTTCTTTTATTGGAACCCATAACTTTCAATTTGCCTGCTAAGTGTATTTCTCAGGGACTTAAAGTCTTCGATTGCCTCTGTGCCAGCTGAGCCCTGACACCCAGCAGCTATGTGGCCAGCTCCCACTCTCCAGTTCTCCAGACCTGCCCCCTGGACACCCAACAAAATGGTGATGATGGACCAGCCCCATCTCCAAAGCACAGAGCATCTTCAGGTGCCAGCAAAGCAACTCCATTTCCCTGCTCCATGTCCCTTCTCAGCCTGAAGCCATCAGGATGACATTGTCCCAAATCCCTCGAGACCGAGGCATGAACAAAAATCAGGGGAGGGTAACACTGATGAAAGCAGATTTATTGTTATTGTAGTTATTACCTTGTGTTAACTGAGTAACTTGTAACATTGACATAAAAAATTAAATTTTAAATTTAAAACATGGGGTTGCACTCAATGACCTTTCTAATTCTAACACACGGATCTCTAAGATGGGCTGTGTCCTGGCATGTTGCTAATTCAGAGTGACATGGCCACAATATCAGCATATTTCCTTGTTGTCCAAAAGCACTGCATTCCCTCAGGGTTTGGGGGAGATGGTGTGGTCTTGTAGTCCCACACCAACAAAGAGAACAATGCATCCTAGGTAAATGGAATTATTTTCGATGACTCGAATCGAGAAGCAGCCCTGACTCCCCGGCTCTGCCTGACTTGGGGACATGGAGGGCAGGGTGGCAGGCACATGCCCAGGGCACCCAGGACCCACCAGGGAGAGCAGAGCCTCTGCCCGCTTGTAGATTGCCTGCTTCACAGGACTTTGCAGCCCCCGAGCCCTCCTAGGAGGCCCAGGAATGCTCGTTCACCAGGACCACGACCAGGACATGCTCTGTGCACCCCGGCCTCGCTGGAGGCCGAGCTTCAGTCACCAGTGCAGTGTGACCATTGGCTCCGGGTCCTTGCTGAGCAGAGGGGGATGCCGCCGATGCTCGGGAATCAGGAAACTGCGAGCCTGAGGATGCGCTCTCTGACCCCTGACCTGCTGACCATCTGACCTGACCTGCTGACCTTCATGGTCTGTCTCTTTCTCTGTCTCCACCTCTGTCTGTCTCTAGGTCTCTTTTTCTCTCTCTGCCTCCCTCTGCCTCTCTTTCTTTGTATCTTTCTTTCTCTCTGTCTGTCTCTGTCTGACCCTCTCTGCCTATTTCTCTCTTTCTCTGTCTGTCGTCTTGCTGTCGCTCTCTCCCTCTCTGAGTCTCTTTATCTCTCTCTCTTTCCTCTCTCTTCCTGTGTATTAATCAGCCAAAGGAGTGCTGATGCAAAATACCAGAAATCAGTTGGTTTTTATAAAGGGTATTTATTCGGGGTAGAACTTACAGTTACCAGGCCATAAAGTGTAAGTTACTTCCTCACCAAAGTCTGTTGCCCCGTGTTGGAGCAAGATGGCTGCCGACGTCTGCCAGGGTTCAGGCTTCAGGCTTCCTGGGTTCCTCTCTTCCCGGGACTTGCTTCTCTCCAGGCTCAGCTGCTCTGCTCCCTCCACAAGGTCAGCTGTAGACTATCAGGCTAACAGCTTTGTCTCTGTCCCCAGTGCTTCTGCCATGCCTAAGGAGCCATCTCTATTCCTCTGTGTTCTTCTCCTGTGTGTTCACTTCCCAGGCTCCAGCTCAAAAAACTCCCAACTTCGTCCTTGACCATATCTTTTCTCTGTGAGTCCCTGTCCACCAAGGGGCAGAGACACAATACCCTACTGATGTGGCCCAATCAAAGCCCTAATCATAACTTAATCAATTAAAAGTGACACCTCTGACAGACAAGTTTACAAACGTGATCCAGTAACTATTTTTGGAATTCATAAACAATGCCAAACTGCTACACCCTGCCTTTCTTTGTCCCCGCCCTCTGGCTCACTCTGTTTCTCTCTCTCCCTGTCTGTCTGACTCTCATTGTCCCTCTCTCTCTCTGTCTCTTTGACCCTCTCTGGCCCTCTCTGGTCTGGGAGAGCCTGGCTTGATGGAGCTGGGAGTGCTTTGGGCCAGCTCAGGCATTCGTGGGTCACACCTCCTGAAGCGCTGTGCCCCTGTGGCCATCCCCACCCTGCTGGACAGCAAGCTTGCTGTTGTCAGGGTGGGGCCTCACCCTCAGCACCCACCCACCTCAGGGAAAGGGGGCCAACCCGGCTCCAGGTGCTGACAGAGGGCCCAGCAGACCCAGCGGCAGCTGGTCACATCACACCAGTGCTAAGCTCGAGCATTTCTGCAAAGTCCTAAACAACTGACATTGCTCTCCCTGGCACTCCTCATCGGCCTCCTCCACACTGACCTCCTTGGTAACAGCGAATCAGTTTATCCCCTGGTTTGTGCACACCGCCTGCCTTGCTTTCTCCCCCCTTTTATTCTTACATACATCTATTCCTTCCTTTCTTAGGAAGGAGTATAACATTGAGGAAGCGGGTGGATCTCTCTCACTTGTACACAAGTAATCAACTGTGAAAATGAACTTCTAGTTTCTCTCGGACAGTTTCTTTCCCACATATGGTTGGGGAAAAGTTTTCACCCCTTTTAACCAAAGAAGAATAATTTGGGGGTCTTACCCTGAACAATAGCTCTCACATTTCTTGTCCTTGCTTTTCTAGGAGCCCCAAAGAATTCTCTTGAGGGCTCCAGGGAGCCATTTCACTGACTTTTCGCCCACCAGTTTTGAAACAGGTAACAATGGATGGTATTAGGAGCATTGCAAGAGTCTATTGCACAGTTTGGATTTCAAGCTCCTGAGCTGCCCTCTGAGTGTGCTGGAGAGAATCTGCCACGCCCCAAGTCATGCTCAGGTAGCAAACTTTTTTTTAAGTTTTTTTTTTTTATTAAATTGTCTTTTTTTTTTTTAAGATACATAGATCACAAAAAAATGTTCCAGTAAAAAATACAAGAGGTTGGGAAGCAGCTGTGGCTCAATCACATGAGCTCCCGTCTACCATATGGGGGGCCCTTGGTTCGCATCCCAGGGCCTCCTTTTGTGAAGGCAGGCTTGCCCACATGCTGCAGAATACCGCCCGGCCCACAGACGCCATGGAGAGCCAACTCAGCAAAGTGATGCAACAAAAAAAGGGACACAAGCGAGAACACAAAAGAGCCTGCAGCCAATGGACACAGAGAACAGACAGGAAGCAAGCCGCAAGGAGGGAGGGGAAATAAATAAAAACAGACAGAGAAGAACATACAGCGAATGGACACAGAGAGCAGACAGCATGCCAAAAAAAAGCTGCAAAGGGGGGATAAAATATACATAAGAGGTTCCCACATATCCTACACCCCACACCCCCACTCCTCCCACATCAACAACCTCTTTCATCATTGTGGCACATTCATTGCATTTGGTGAATACATTTTGGAGCACTGCTACCCCACATGGATTATAGTTCACATTGTAGTTTACACTCTCTCCCAGTCCATTCAGTGGGTTATGGCAACATATATGATGTCCTGTATCTGTCCCTGTAATATCATTTAGGACAACTCCAAGTCCCAAAAATGCCCCCACATCACACCCCTTTTTTCCTCTCCCCACCCTGAGCAACTACTGTGGCCACTTTCTCCACATTAATGCTACAGTTCCTTCCATTACTAGTCACAATAGTCCCATAGTAGAATACCAGTAAGTTCACCCTAATCCGTATTTTATTCCTCCGTCCTGTGGACCCCGGGATGGTGATGTCCGCTCCACCTCAACATCAAGAGGAGGCTTAGATCTCATCAGGTAGCAAACTTGACCATCCATCTGGGCTCTTGGCGAACAGTCAGGCCTGTAGGGAGGGGTGGAAGCAGGGCATGGGTGGCCCTGGTTATTCCAGGAGTGTCTGAAGGTCTCAGAGGAGTTGGGCACAGGAGAGCCATGGGGGTTATGACCTCCTGTAAAAGCGTGAGAGAGCTTCTTGCCCTGGTGGAATCCTCATTCCTCATAGCTGTGCATCCATTGGCAGAACTTGGAGACCCTTGGGAAGGGTGACATGTGCCTGGGGAGACTCTGAGTTATCTTAAGATTTATGTAACTCTCTTGTAAGCATCCATCTGTTTCGACTTAAAGAAATGGAGCACCTTCTAATTAAACATTGACATCTTACTGTCAAGTGTACCTGTTGTCACCCTGGCACTATCTGAGAGCCAAAGGGAAATGAGTGTTTCCTCAGAAACAAGAGAGACAAATACATGTAAGAGAAAGAAGACAATGATCAACTAGGGGCAGCTGAGAGATTTAAAGTCTGAACCATTCATTATTTTTTACATTATAGAAATGTAAAAGAATTTTCTCACACTGAAGAGCCAGGTCTTTGAGTTTTCGTTTTTATTAACAGATGTAAAAAGAGCATACATATAGATTTAAAGCCATATTTTACTTCCACATTTTTTATTGAAAAAGGCGGGAGAGAAAAGGGAGAGATGGGTTTTTCTGGAGGGGGTAATGGTGGAATACCGACATTAAAAAATATATGAGGCGGTGGACTTGGCCCAGTGGTTAGGGCATCTGTCTACCACATGGGAGGTCCACGGTTCAAACCCTGGGCCTCCTTGACCTGTGTGGAGCTGTCCCATGCACAGTGCTGATGCACGCATGGAGTGCCGTGCCACGCAGGGGTGTCCTGGCATAGGGGAGCCCCACGTGCAAGGAGTGTGCCCCATAAGGAGAGCCACCCAGAGTGAAAGAAAGTGCAGCCTGCCCAGGAATGGTGCCGCACACACAGAGAACTGACACAACAAGATGACGCAACAGAAAGAAACACAGATTCCCGGTGCCGCTGACAACAACAGAAGTGGACAAAGAAGACACAGCAAATAGACACAGAGAACAGACAACTGGTGTGGGGTGGAAGGGGAGAGAAATTTAAAAAAAAAAGTTAAAAAAAATATGAAGTAGAGAATATATGTAAATATATTTCAGAAAATATAATCTTCTACTTGGATTCATGTTTCATAGCATCTAGAATGTTTATTTTTTAAATAATGAAAGAAATATTAGTTATAAGACATATATACCATTTTCTTTAATATCAAATTGGTGGTCTTTATAATAAAGATATAAAAGAGGGAATAAATTACATATGAGAAAGAAGAACAGTAAGTAATTTCAAACCATTAGGAAAAAATTAATCTTGAGATAATTGTGCTTGTAAATATTAAGTTAGAAAAGCAAGACAGAGAAGTGTGTTTACATTAACGGTTTGCAATACTAAATCTATGTGGAGATATAACAGATAATTTCAATTTTTTGAATCATATTTTCACCAAAAAACATATTACTGGTATATAGTGATACTATTAGAAAGAAATTATTCTCCCCTTACTTCTTTCAAAGTTACTTTTCTTGTCTGCAATACTATTATTTTTTATTTTTGTAAACACTCCCCATTCCCCCTCCTCATCCTCTCTCCCCATCTCTCTTAGCCTCTAATCTCCTTTCTATCTTTGTGAATTTGCTATTTCTAGTCATCTCTTCTAAGTGATATCATACTATTGTTGTCTTTATGTGTCTTGCTTATTTCACTGAGCATAATACTTCCAAGGTTCTTTGATGTTGCAGCATGTCTCATAACTTCATGTCTTCTTATGGCCAAATAATAGTCCGTTGTACATGCATACCACATTTTGTTTATCCATTCATTTGTTGATGGACGTTTGAATTGTTTCCAGCTTTTGACTATTATGAATAATGCTGCTGTGAACACTGATGTACAAGTATCAGCTTGCAACCCTGTTTTCACTATCTTTATTTATACATCTAGAAGTGGGATTGCCTGGTCAAATGGTAATTCTATATTTAACTTTTTGCGGAACTACCATATTGGTTTCCACAGTTCCTGCACCATTTTATCACCCCACCAACAATACACTAGAGTTCCAATTTTTCCACATATTCTCCAATACTTTTCATTTTTTAAAATTAAAGTTATTTTTAATGAAACTTTTTATCTGAAAAAATTAAAAACCTACAGAAAATTTGCAAGGACATTACAATATTTTTAAAAAAGATTTATTTTTAATTTATTTCTTTCCCCTTCTCCCCCCGCCACCCCAGTTGTCTGTTCTCTGTGTCGATTTGCTGAGTGTTCTTCTTTTGTCTGCTTTTTTTGTTGTTGTCAGCAGCATGAGAATCTTTGTTTCTTTTTTTGTTGCTTCATCTTGCTGTGTCAGCTCTCTGTGTGTGCGGTGCCACTCCTGGGCAGGCTGCACTTTTTTTCATGCTGGGCGGTTCTCCTTCCGGGGCGCACTCCTTGAGCATGGGGCTCCCCTACGCAGGGGACACCCCTGTGTGGCACGACACTCCTTGCACGCATCAGCACTGTGCATGGGCCAGCTCCACACGGGTCAAAGAGGCCTGGGGTTTGAACTGCGGACCTCCCATGTGGTAGGCATACATCCTATCCATTGGGCCAAGTCCGCTTCCCAACATTACAATATTAACGTCTATATACCTTTACCTGTATTCTCCCATGATTGACATTTTGTCCCATTTGTTCTCTTTGTTTTTGTCTCTCCCCATCCCTCCACATTATTATTCTTATTCTTTAAAAAATTATTTAGCATGAATTGCACAATCATTCCATTCACCTATAAATATTTACTGTTTGATAAACCAAACAACCTTTCACATAATCACATGGAATTATCAAACTCAGAAAGTTTAATGATGATAATATACCATTATCTACTATATAGTGAATATTCAACTTTTGCTGATGGTCCCAAAATTGTCCTAAAAAGTGCCTTTTTCTCCGATCCAAGACCCAATCTAGGATTGCACATTACATTTACAGGCCCTGTCTCCTTATAATCTGTCTCCTATAATCTGAAACAATCTTCAGTCTTTCATTGGTTGTCATGACGTTTGACATTTTTGATGTGCTCGGGTTTATTATTTTGCAAAATGCCCCTCAGTATGGGTGCTGTCACTTAAATAAGGTGACATCATTCAGACTTCTCCACTGCAAAGGTGTCTTTTACCCTTGTTTTATAAGCAATCTATGAGTTGACACGTTGAGACTGTGTAAATATCTGGTTTCTCCCAAATCTCACCCAAGGATTAGAATATTGTTACTGGAGTCAGTGTCTAGGTTCTTGGCTTTGTTGCAAGAAAGAATTCAAGGATGAGCCATAAATTAATTAAGCAAGGAGAGAATTTATTGGGGGGGGGTAAAACAAGAGTACAGAAGTATGCTTTTCAGAGTTGAAGGTGGGTATTATCAAGCGAGAGAAATGCAAAGTTCTACCCTGGGGTCCCCTGTTTTATGGGGGTACAAGACTCTAGGGTCTGTGCTGATAGGCATATTTGAGACAACGCAGGGGATATCTATTGGGTAGTTTGATTTGCTTAGGGCTGTAGGGTTGCCTGCCGTCCAGTGGTGATTGGCTTCTGCTGCTGTCCATGAGCTCTGCAAGGCATATTGGTCAGCAGTGATTGGCCTCTGGTTACTGTCCACATGAGGTAACCTGAAGGTGTGGGGGGGTGGAGACCCCCTTGCCCCTTCCCTCTTTGCTGCGCGTAGTGACACTGCTGGCTGCTTTCTGACAATGCAGCCCTTGGGTGTGTGTGTGTAAGTTGCCCCCTTCCTAACAGGCTTGTGTGACTCAGCAGGCTGATGCTAGTAAACAGGCCTTTTCCTCTGTTTCTCTGAGTAGATTTTCTTCCCCCTTCCTCTTTAGGTCCCTAGTCCATCCTGCTTCAATATTCACTCATGGTTCTGGCCTGAATCAATTATTATTAGGATGTTTGCAAAGCAGTAATTTTCTACCTCTGTTATTCCTTCTTCAGTTATTAGTTGACCTTCTACTGTAAGGAAGAGCTTTCCCTTCTACCTTACCCCTTTACTGTTTTAATAATTTGTTTTCTAGTATTGCTTCATACTTACAGATTTTTTCTTTATTCAGCAAGTTATAATTTGTTACTGTCATTTTTCATTTGATGCTGGGATTATCTTGGGTTTGGTCGGTAGGAGCCTCTTCAAACTAGTTCCTGCATCCATTTGGCATGTGCCTATCATTGTTTTAGCAATTCAATATCTTCTGGAATAAGATGTTCTGGATCATCATGTACTTTCGTTCTTTTCTAAGTAGCCCTGGTTCTTTTTAGTGAGTCTGGCATATTTTTAACAAAGAAAGGAAGGAGGAGGGAGAGGGGATAATAGTGAGGAGGGAAAGAGAAAAAGGGATGGAGAGAGAGGGAAGGAAGGGAGAGAAGACCTTCAAAGTCCAAGTCCTTCATTTAAGAGAGTAACAAAGAGGCCTGGGGAAGAGGTGAACTTCTTGATATCCAGAGAAGTTTAATTTAAAATTCTCCATGTCCTGTTCTTGAGTGTTTTGCTTTGTGAAAGTTACACAGTCTGCTCTAAGGAGGCAGATCAGTCCAGCATTTCTCCAGTATGAACTCAATAAAACCACAAGAATTTGAGCTCATACTATGACTCATCTCAAAATCAAGAGTTTGTGTATATAACTTGCTTTTACTCTCATGTAAAAGAAAAGGTCTGATCTCATTATGGCTGCTTTTAACAAAATATGTGCATGCACCCCCAGCTGAGAGAAATATTTATTTCTAAAAGGTGAAAGTAGTATATCTTGTTAATAACTTCCTTAAGCAAGAGAAACCTATGCTCGATGTAGCTTTTCCATACTCATTAAATAATTCATCCTGAGACCCAGCCATTTGGCTGAAAGACACATCTCTAAACAGATATCACGTGTGTCCATACTAGTGCTTGAAGTGTGCAGAAGAAAAGAGATAGAGGGAAATGGGGTTTGAGGACGGGAGTAAATATCTAATAAGTTAGATTGTAGTTATCATAGAAATTTTGGGCTTTGAAAAGAATATCTCCTAGGACTGAAGTTCATAACCTAGGGGTTTTTCAGAGAAAAGAAAAACATGGACAGAATGAACCACATTTGAGCCTGAGAGGAATTAAGAAGCAATTTGGAACTGGATCTCTAATTTTCATTGATTATTGCAGTCCTCAAATATCTTGGTTGTCACATGATTTAGTTGGTGCTATAACTGTGTGCATGCAGAACACATTTCAACAGTCAGAAAGAATTGGAAAATGCTTAGTCTCTTCCCCAACAAAAAATTCCTCTTTAGGATGGTAAGGAGGAGGAAATGGGGTTGATAATTTAATTAGATGGACTCTTTTGCAAGATAGGTGAGAAGGAAGTCTTAAATATTCTCCTGTTAATAATTTTGCCCCATAACATCAGTTAAGTTATTTCACGTCCACATGCACCTGTTTTCATAGCTAAAACATTTGGATCCTAATTGGAATGAAGTGTTTTAAAGGCTGAAATGTATTCTATAAATCCAAGAACTTCTATTAAAGTAACTTCAAAAGGTCCATGAACCCTCTTAGATTGTCTGCAAAATTTCATGTGTTTTTTTTTGAGGATGGGTCAGGGTGCATGGTTCATATTAGCTTTTCAAAGTAGAGCCTAACCCCCACGTGTTGGGGATTGAATCATGCCCCCTACAAAACATAACCCTTGGTCCTTTGGGTGTGAGTTCATTTGTATATGGGATCGTCAAAGATCTTATTAAGATGAGGTCAATTTGAATCAGGATGGTCCTTCATCCCATATAATTGGACTTCATATAAGCAAAGGAAATTTGAACATGGAACTAGAAACCACAGAAGGAGACTGAAGAAGAGAGATTAACCATGTGATGGAGGCAGAGATTGATTGCCAGCAAGCAACCAGCTGAGTGCTATAGACTTCAGAGAAGGAATGGTCTGCTGATAGCTTATTTTGGACTCCTAGCTTCCAAAACCAAGAGACAACAAATTCTGATTGTTTGTGACCTTTGTTATAGCAGCCTTACAAAACTAAGGAAGTTTTTGGTGCCAGAAGTGGTGTGTTACCATGAAAAAATACCTTAAAATGTGGAAGGGGTTTTGAAATTGAGTGATCAGTTAAGACCGGAAGAATTTTCAGAGACTTCATAGAAAAGGGCAGATTGTCTCAATGAGACTGTTGGTGGAGATAGGGATATTATAAGGGAGTCTGGTGAGATCCCAGAAAGAAGTGAGGAAAGCTGTAAGAAAGTTTCTATTGTCTTAAAGAAAATATATATATATGTATAATCATTATAAGAGTGTTAGTAGGAATATGGACATTAAAGGTGCACCTAGTGAGGCCTTAGAAGGAAATGGTAAATGCATTACTGGAAACTTGAGGAAAGGCTAACCTTGTTATAAAGTGACAGAGAACTTGGAGAAAATGTGTTCTGATGTTGGATGGAAGGTTGTAAGTGTTGAATGTAGATATTTAGCTAAGGAAATTTCCAAGCAAAATGTGGAAAATGACCTGTTTTTCCTTGCTGCTTATAGTAAAATGTGAGAGAAGAGAGATAAACTGAGGACCACAATGTTTAGCAAAAAGGAACCAGTCTTGATGATTTAAAAAAATTCTTAGCCTATCCAGATAATATGGTCTGAGACTAGGGCCAGAAATGGTCCTAATAGGACTCTCCCTGAGCTCTCGAGAGTGAGTTACCCGAGAATGGAGTCCACTTCAGATTGTGGCTGAACAACCATGTGCTGAAGAGAGTAGGTATGTGAATCATGGATCCAGTCAACCATCTCAGAAGAAGTGAGGAATGGAGATGCAATTATCAAGAGATCCATGTAACATCCTTTTGTCTGATGGCTTAAACTCCCTTGAATTGCATAGAAAACCAAGAGGGTTTTTGAGAAATTTGTATGAACAGAAACACTGCTGGCCTGGCCTGAAGAGATAGGGATGTGATGAAATAAAGAGCTCTCTTCAGGTTGAGAGGAAAGAGGCTGCTGCCTCAACATTTGGATTGGGTGTGGCTGCCACCCTGGTGCTTGGGGAGGGTGGGGCTGCCACTTCAGCTGGCCTGTAAGGCAAAGCATCGAGCTACAACAAATTATTCTCAGACCTTGAAATCTAATGGAAATTTCCCTGCTTGGTTTCGAACTTGCTTGGGACTCATAAACCTTGTTTTCCCTCCAATTTCTCTCTTCTAGACTGGGAATGTCTATACTATGACTGTTTTATCAATGTATTTTGGGAACAGGTAACTTGTTTTCTAGAATTCGCAGATCCATAATGAAAGATGAATTTTGTCCCAGGTTGAACCATACCCATAACTAATTTAGATGAAATTTTGGACTTAAAGTTGTTACTGAAAGGGCTTACGCTTTGGGGATTTTGGGAAAGAAAAGTGAGTTTTGCCTCTGGGAAAAATGTCTTTTTCAGGTCCAAAGGGTGGGTTGTTGGGGATTGAATCATGTTCCCCACAAGACATGTTTAAGTTCTAATCGCCAGTCCTGTGGGATTAGAATTCATTTAAAAATGGGATCTTCCAACATCCTATTAAGATGAGACTAATTTGAATTAGGGTGGGCCTTAATCCAATATGACTAGATGCCTCATCAGCAAAGGAAATCTGGACAGAATTAGAAGACACAGGAGAAGACTGAAAGAGATAAACATCATATGATGGAGGCCAGAGGTTGAGCCACCATCAAAATGCTATAGCCTTTGGAGAAAGTGTGGCCTGTAAAACCTTGATTTTGGATTCTAACCTCCAAAGCTGTGAGACAATTCTGTTAGTTAGGTTTGGCCAAGAATAGATTCAATGGAAAATATATTCCACACATGAAACACTGATGCTTTCATGATAAAATTCAGGATTATACTTATTTTTTTTAAAAGTAACTTTATATTAATATGGCATGAATGAATTTACCCTAGAATAATCACTCCCAACATTTTCCTTGCAAAAGACTGCTCACATTTTAGTTAGTCCGTGTGACCCCTTAATGTAACTTTACAAAATCCATTAGGTTTTTTAATGTGGAACTATCACATGGGCTCTGTTTACTATGAGGTGGGTCCTTGGAGAGATGGTCATCTCTTCTGTAAAATGAACAATGTAGAAATACTAAAGGATGTAGAAGATATAGGAGGAAGAAGGCAATTTCTCTACAATTAAAATTGTTAAAGTCAGACCATAATTTTAACTTATTGTATCTCATGGACAACATCAGCTTGTCCTTGACTATAATGCATCCCAACTGTCCACAGGCTGGACACACTGTTGGAGTATGATGCATGAATAACACAAGGGGATTAGGAACAAGTACAGACTCTTCCACAAAGATGCTTTAACTTAAATTCTCCTCCTCCACTCACTAGCTGGTACTGAGAGCAAGTCGTTGAACCCATCAGTGCCTCATGTTCTTCATCTCTATATTCAGAATGAGAAAAACATTATTGCAAGGATTAAATGAGTTAATATATGAGGAGGGTGCTTGGCTTAGAATAAGTGCTATGAAATACTTGCTGTTTTGTGCTAACATGGTGTGTACTGTTGCCACTTAAGGCATCAGTGTCTCTAATCATGAATCCTTTGATCATCCCTTCCTTGGACTCTGTCACAGATTCTTTGCTGCCCACCTTTCACTCATGATCCTCTCCACAATCAGCAAAAACTCATCCTCCTTGGGAAAAGGCTATGATATTGTTGACTTACTTTCTCTTCCTGAAAGTGACAATGAAGTTATTAAATCTCAATTCCTTTTGCCTCTCTAAACAATGCAAAATAATTAACTCAAGAAGCTGCTAGATTCAATGAGGGATCATAAAATGTAGAGCTATTTCTAGTTGAAGATTTTCTTTAAGGAAACAATCTTTCTTCTGATTCATTTAAATCTATCTTGAGGGAAGCAGACTTGGCCCAGTGGTTAGGGCGCCCGTCTACCACATGGGAGATCCACGATTCAAATGCTGGGCCTCCTTGACCCGTGTGGAGCTGGCCCACGCACAGTGCTGATGCGCGCAAGGAGTGCCGTGCCATGCAGGAGTGTTCCTGCGTAAGGGAGCCCCATGTGCAAGGAGTGTGCCTGGTAAGGACAGCTGCCCAGCGTGAAAGAAAGTTCAGCCTGCCCAGGAATCGTGCCACACACACGGAGAGCTGACGCAACAAAGAAACACAGATTCCCATTTCGCTGACAAAAACAGAAGCAGACAAAGAAGAACACGCAGCAAATAGACACAGAGAACAGAAAACTGGGGTGGGGTAGGGGGAAGGGAAGAGAATAAATAAATAAATAAATCTTTTTAAAAAATCTATCTTGAATATATGAAAGAATTTCAAATATTGTTAAAGAGGATAGGCCCTCTGTTCGCCATATTTTTCCTTCTTTATTCCCTTCCTCCCATCCTTGGATCTCCTCTTCTTCACGTTCTTGATAGGTAAATAGCCAAGTTAAAGGATTTCTTTTCTTCAATAATGGGAATTTACAGTATGGAAGCTCTTACAATGGATACGGTGTAAGACCACACACTGTCTAGGTTTAGTTATGTTCATATGTCCCAATTCTTCCTGGCCGTATTTTTTCCATTTATCACATCCCTAAGCAAAAAGGACATGTAAGTCAATGTTTTAGTTTCCCACAACAGAGCTGCCAATGCAAAGTACCAGAGATGTGTTGGCGTTTATAAAGGGGATTTATTTGGGGTGAAGGCATACAGTTCTGAGGTCTCTGAAATGTCCAAACCAAGGTACCATCAGAGATGCTTTCTCACCAAAGACTGTGTGGCAAAGATGCCTGTGATCTCTGCCTTCCCCTGTGTACTCACCATCTCTTGGAACCCTGCTCCCAGAGCTCAGCTGTTGGGAGGCAAGATCGGGCTTTTCTCTTTCCAGGCCTCCTCTATCAGTCTCAGCTACTCTTTTTTCTTCCCAGGTTCTCCTGTGAGGTATCAGGCATATGGCTCATCTCTCCCTGGGCCTCAACCACTTGAGCTCTTAGGGCTTCTGTGTTCCTGCAATCCTCTTTCTCACATGACAAGATCAATGTAATATGGTGGCTCCCTTTTCCTCTATGACTCCCTTCCTATTAGAGCCAGCCAGAGGGCGGAGACTCAACCTGAGTCATGCCTCACTGACATAGTCCACTTGAAAGAGTCTCACACCCACAGGAATGGATTCGTTCACAAACATAGTCTTTCTATTTTGGGATTCATAAAAGAATTTCAAACTGCCACAGGTAGTATACTGTAGAAGACATTGTCCTCTAGCAACATAAATATTCATTAATTAAGTTTTATTAAAAAAAAATTAGAATGTCCCATTTGTTTCAGATACTCCCCATTATTTGGACTCAGAGCTTATATTTACTTCCATGCCTGGAAATAATGCCTGGAACTAAGGGGAAAAATTTACCACATTCTCCCATATTTTGGAGAGAGTTCACTAATTTGAATTATGTGAGCAAAATTTGTTATAAACTTGGAAATAAAGATCATTTGTGCCCTATAAAACCATTGTTTCATGTAATTCTCCTAAATTGAAATTTAGTTACCTTTAAATTAAGGAAGAACCCATATTGCTTTGAAAGTGATTCAAGTTTAGTAGACACAGTTGAGAAGCATGTCTCTGTGCTTGTGGGTTTCATGCTTGTTAGTCCTCCTCATGCAGATGATTAAACTAAGATCAAACTTATTCAGTAAATCAAGTATTATTGGATACAAAACGTGCTCTTTAAATCTTTGGTACAATTTTTTTTTGTCTCTAGATGCAATTACTGCCTGTTTGGGTTTCATCACAGAGTTTACCACAATGCATTCCATGGCATTGTTAGTGGAACTGGGAGTAAACATGGAAAGACACTACATGAAGTGGCAATCAGTTTAACCAACTATTGTAACTTTCAGATGCTTATACAAACATCATTGGTCTATCTAAGTAGACTGGGAAACCTATACGAAGACAAGATTTGTCCTTTTCCAACTTTTGAAAACAAAAGTGGAGACCACCTCAGAATCAGATGTTGCTGATTTGAACCTTGGAAGAAACAGACATATGTTCAAAGCTTCAAGGGATCCCAGAACACCAGAATTTTGGGGAAGCCATGTTGGGTCTTCCCAAAGATGCTTTCTTACCATAAACAGGGTATGGCACTATAGGTCAACCTCCATTTCAATAAATGAAAAATCTTCAGCATTTACAGAAGGGGGTTTCAACCTCTAGTCACCTAATTCTTTTGAGCATCTTCACACTACCAAATTTCAGCACAACAAAAAATCTGAATAGACATGTGAAGTATTGTTAAGTGACATTTCATGCAGTCAACACCTTTCCCCTTTCCCATGTGTTACTTTCCCTATCTACAGCCCTAACCCACTGGCATATGGTAGTCTTTTGCTTAAGAATGTTAGTGGTGGGCTTTATTTTTAAGAATTATCTTAGCATTCTTTCCCTGATAAAACTGTTACTAGACTGTGGCCTGAATCAGATAGTGTGTGGTGTTGAAAGAACATATTGGTAGTTTTGACAAGAAGACAGTGTAGAGTCAGAGGGAGGGGCAAGATGGTGGCTGAGTGAGCACACCTGAGATTCTCTCCCGCAAAGAAGCGGCTGGGCAGTATTAGAAATTCTTCAGGACCAGGCTGTTTCGGGATTTTGCAGGGCAGGAGGTGTCTGGACATCGATTTCGTGGGAAGGTAACAGAGAAAATTCATGTTAAGAGATAGAATTGAGGCTCTCTTACACGGAGTTAGGGGCTCCGCGCGGGACACTCCCCCCTGGGGCAGGCGGAACCGCGGCACCGGCACTGTGGTGGTGATTCCTGGAGGCTCTGCGGTACTGGGGAATTCATAAGCCCTGAGCAGGCTATTAAGGGGCTAGCAGGGCAGGAGGCCTTCGCAAACTGATTTGGTGAGACAGACGGGAGTTTTTTGTGAGGCAGGGAATTCTTGATTTCTGACACGAATAATAGCGCTTCCAGCTAGAGCCCCGCCCCCAAGGCTGGCTGCTGATCTGCAGGGCCTTAAATCGCTCACAGTAAAGAATTGTCACCAGGAGGCTATTTCAGGGGATTGCAGGGTGGGAGGCGTCTGGAAGCCAATTAGGGGAATCTTTTGCAAGGCATGGGGTTTTCAGTTTCGGACACTGATACAGTGCTTCTGGCTAGAGCCCCGCCCCCTAGGCCTGGCTGCGGATCTGCAGCATCCTTAAATTGGCTGCAATATAGGGGCGCCCCCAACTGGCTGTTTTGGGGGCTTGCAGGGTGGGAGGTGTCCTGAGGTCGAATTGGTGATACAGCCACAGAGGAGACCCTAGAGAGAGGGGGAATTGCGGGTTTCGGACACATAGGTCAGAGTTTGCGGATGTGACCTCTCCCATAGGGCTGGCACCCAGCTGTGGGGATCCCTGAAGGCTGTGTTGCGCTGCGGTGCTCCCAGGCTCCCTGTTGGCCAGATTTGAGGTTGCCAGGTCTGTGTCCCCTGGACCCTGGTGGCCCACACCCCGGAGACTCATGCCTCTTGAGTCTGCAATGTCGCAGACTTTCCATCCCTGAATCCACCACACCCTGAGGCCCATCTGAGGTCCTTGATTGTCCTAGCCCTCAACATTTGCGTTTTTTTTTTATTTTAATTTTTTATTTTTTATTGTCTTGGTTGCTAATATTGCATTATTTCCTAGTCTTTTCTCCCATTGTATCCCCCAAGGTCTTTTTTTCCCCATTTATTTAGGGGTTTTTTGTTGTTGCTGTTGTTGGTGTTCTTTATCTTCTTTTCTTTTCCTTACTTGTTCCCCTCCCTTTTCTTTACCCACTCCCCCTTTTTCTTTCCTTATTCTTTTTTTTTCTTTTCTCTCTTTTCTCTTGTCCCTCATTTTCTTCTTATTTTATTTTATCTTAATTATACAATAGGGGCTGCAGGGAACACCTCACATTTGCTGGGTTTCCTCATCCTCCATTGCCTCATTTCTGTGTGAATTGATTTTGGCTACCTACACTATCCCCTTTCCCCCACATCTTGATATCCTCCATCATCTACTGTCTCTCCTATATTCCACCTCCCTTTCTTTGATCCCCAAATTTTCTAACTCTTAATTTTTAATACATTTGTTTTGTTTTCTTTTATCCACTCTTGAAACTATTGCTTTTCTTTTCTCTTTCCCTCTCTCAAGAAAACACTAGCTTTTTAATTCATACCATATTCCTCCCATATTCAGTTGACTACCTCATTATAGGTACTCTAATTACTGCTATAACTCTACAACTTACATGAATCTAATACTCATCCTCCCAGATCTCATAATTGTTGCCTCTGTTAACATTTATTACCAATACTACTTTACACATTTTCCTTTCTTACACAATGGCCTTTCCCTGGCCCTAATACTTTCCTTCAAAGTGAACTCAGCTAGCAATAAGAAATTAGAATAAGAAGAACAAAGAGACAAAGAGAAGATATAACATTTACACAAAAACAACAGCTAATTAATCCCCAAGACTAGACAAAGAAGCTAAGGAACTGATTAAACCCATCAAGATAAAATGATGACCAGACAGCAACAAAAAGGTACAAACCAAACCAGTAATCAGGAAAGCATGGCTGAATCCAATGGACAAACTAAAGACCAGGAAGGGGAGCAGAACTTCGCACAAGTAATTAAAGATCTCAGAACGTACATCACAGACAAATTTAATGAAGTAAAGGAAGATGTTAACAATATGAAGACATCACTTGGAGGGGAAATTGCAGACATATGCAAAAATGAACACCACAGTTTAAGAAATCAAAAATACACTTGCAGCAAATAGCAGCAGATTAGAAGAGGCAGAGCAGAGAATTAGCGATGTGGAAGACAGTACATCGGAAATCAAACAGATAGTAGAATTGATCGATAAAAAGATAGAAAAAATCCAGCTAGGACTTAGGGACCTGAATGACAACGCAAAACGCACAAACATATGTATTATAGGCATCCCAGAAGGAGAAGAGAAGGGAAAGGGATCAGAGGGAGTGTTGCAGGAAATAATGGCTGAAAACTTCCCAAATCTATGGAAAGAGACAGATGTACATATCCAAGAAGCACAACACACCCCAAATATCATAAACCCAAACAGGAGGACCCCAAGACATACACTTGTCAAATTATCCAATGCTCAAGACAAAGAGAAAACTCTAAAAGCAGCAAGAGAAAAGAAAACCATCACATACAAGGGAAGCTCCATAAGATTAAGTGCTGATTTCTCATCTGAAACCATGGAAGCAGGAAGGCAGTGGTATGATATAGTCAAGGTACTAAAAGAAAAAAATTTCCAACCAAGAATACTCTATCCAGCAAAACTAGCATTCAAAAATGAGGGAGGGTTCAAAATATTAACAGATAAACAAAAATTGAAAGAGTATGCCAACAAGAAACCTCCCCTTCAAGAAATTCTAAAGGAAGTTCTGCAGGAAGAAAGAAAAAAACAGGACAGGCAGAGTTGGAGGAGAGTGGAAGAGCAACAAAAAAGACAAAAAGAGAAGAAAATAACAAACAAACAAAATATGACAAAAACAAGTTCAATCAAAATATGGCTAACATAAATCCTTGAAAGTAATAACACTGAATGTCAACGGATTAAACTCACCTATCAAAAGATTCAGACTGGAACATTGTATAAGGAAATATGACCCATCTATGTGCTGTCTACAAGAGACACATCTTAAACCCAGAGATTCATGGAGGCTGAAAGTGAATGGTTGGAAAACAATCTTAAAATCAAACAACCAAAAAAAGGCAGGAATAGCTACATTAATATCAGACAAAATAGACTTTAAATGCGAAACAATTGTGAGAGACAAAGAAGGATACTACATATTAGGAAAGGGACAATCTCTCAAGAAGAATGAACAATCATAAATCTTTATGCTCCTAACAAGGGCGCTTCTCAATACGTGAGGCAAACGCTGGAAAACTAAGTGAAAGAATAGATGCATCTACAATTATAGTGGGGGATTTTAATACACCACTATCAACTCTGGACAGAACATCTCAAAAGAGAATCACTAAAGAAACAAAATATTTGAACAGTATATTAGAGGAGCTAGATCTAATAGACATATACAGATCATTACACCCAAACACAGCAGGATATACATTTTTCTCAAGTGCACATGGATCATTCTCCAAGATAGACCATATGTTAGGCCACAAAGAAAGGCTTAATGAATTCAGAAAGATCTAAATCATACAAAATAATATCTTTGACCACAGTGGAGTGAAGCTGTAAATCTGCAAGGGTCAGAGGCCCAGATTTCACACCAAGATATGGAAATTAAACAGCACACTCTTAGAAAAACAGTGGATCAAAGAGGAAATCTCAAAAGAAATCAATAACTACCTTAAAACAAATGATAATGATAGCACAACATACCAAAATTTATGGGATGCAGCAAAAACAGTACTGAGAGGGAAATTTATAGCCATAAATTCATACATCAAAAAAGAAGAAAGAGGAAAAATTGAAGAACTAACTGTACATTTGGAGGAATTAGAAAAACAACAACAAAGTAATCCAACAGGAAGAAGAAGGAAGGAAATAACAAAGATAAGAGCAGAACTAAATGAAATAGAAAATAAAAAAGCACTTGAAAAGATAAACATGACCAAGAGCTGGTTTTTTGAGAAGATCAATAAAATTGACAAACCTTTAGCGAGACTAACAAAGAAAAAAAGAGAGAAGATGCAAATACACAGAATAAGAAATGAGAAAGGAGATATCACCACTGACCCCACAGAAATAAAGACTATCATAAGAGGATACTTTGAAAAACTATATTCCAACAAAAATGACAATTCAGAGGAAATGGGCAAATTCCTAGAAACAAATAAGCAGCCTATATTGATGAAAGAAGAAATTGAAGATCTCAACAAACCAGTCACAAGTAAAGAGGTAGAATCAGTCATTAAAAACCTCCCAACTAAGAAGAGCCCAGGGCCAGATGGCTTCACAGGTGAATTCTACAAAACATTCTGGAAAGAACTAACACTAATCCTGCTGAAACTCTTCCAAAAAATCAAAACAGAAGGAACATTGCCTAACTCATTCTATGATGCCAACATTACCCTAGTACCAAAGCCAAACAAAGACACCACAAGAAAGGAAAATTACAGACCAATTTCTCTAATGAACCTAGATGCAAAAATGCTTAACAAAATACTTGCTAATCGTATTCAACAATACATTAAATGAATTATACACCATGACCAAGTGGGATTCATTCCAGGTATGCAAGGATGGTTCAACATAAGAAAATCAATCAATGTAATACACCATATAAACAGATTGAAGGAAAAAAAATCACATGATTATATCTATAGATGCAGAAAAAGCATGTGACAAAATACAGCACCCTTTTTTGATAAAAACACTCCAAAAGATCGGAATACAAGGATATTTTCTGAGCATGATAATGAGTATATATGAAAAACCCACAGCCAACATTGTTTACAATGGAGAAATCCTAAAATCCTTCCCTCTAAAGTCAGGAACAAGACAAGGATGCCCACTCTCTCCCCTTCTATTTAACATTGTCTTAGAAGTACTTGCTTGAGCACTGAGGCAAGAACCAGATATAAAAGGCATTCAAATTGGAAAGGAAGAAGTCAAAATTTCATTATTTGCAGATGACATGATCCTATACATAGAAAACCATGAGAGATCTACAACAAAGCTTCTAGAACTCATAAATGACTTTAGTAAAGTCACAGGTTATAAGATCAATTCACAAAAATCAGTAGCATTTCTGCACACCAATAATGAGCAAGATCAGGAGGAAATCAAGAAACAAATACCATTCACAATAGTAAATTAAAAAATTGAATATTTAGGAATAAATTTAACTAAAGATGTAAAAAACTTATACACCAAGAACTATACAAGACTGTTCAAGGAAATCAAAGAAGACCTAAATAAATGGAAGAATATTCCCTGTTCATGGATAGGAAGACTAAATATTATTAAGATGTCTATCCTACCAAAACTGATCTACACATTCAATGCAATCCCAATAAAAATCAACACAGCCTTCTTTAAGGAACTAGAGAAACTCACTATGAAATTTATTTGGAAAGGAAAGAGGCCCCGAATAGCCAAAGACATGCTGAAAAAGAAAAACGAAATGGGAGGAATCACACTACCTGACTTCAAAACATACTACAAAGCTGCAGTAGTGAAAACAGCATGGTATTGGCATAAAGAGAGACACACAGACCAATGGAATCAAATTGAAAGTTCTGATATAGAGCCTCATATATATAGCCATATAATATTTGATAAAGCCACCAAACCCTCTCAACTGGGAGAGAATGGCCTATTCAACAAATGGTGCCTGGAGAACTGGATAGCCACATGTAGAAGAATGAAAGAGGATTACCATCTCACACCTTATACAAAGATCAACTCAAGATGGATCAAAGACCTAAATATAAGAGCCAAGACCATAAAGACCTTGGAAAGCAGTGTAGGGAAACATCTACAGGACCTTGTAATAGGAAATGGCTTCATGAATATCACACCAAAAGCACGAGCAGCAAAAGAACAAATAGATAAATGGGACTTCCTCAAAATTAAAGCCTTCTGCACCTCAAAGGAGTTTGTCAAGAAAGTAAAAAGGGAACCTACAGAATGGGAGAAAATATTTGGCAAACATATATCCAATAAGAGACATAACTTGCATATATAAAGAACTCCTATATCTTGAAAATAAAAAGATAAACAACCCATTTAAAAAATGGGAAAACAATTTAAACAGACACTTCTCCAAAGAAGAAATACAAATGGCTAAAAAGCACATGAAAAAATGCTCCAAATCTTTACCTACCAGGGAAATGCAAATCAAAACTACAATGAGATACCATCTTACTCCCATAAGATTGGCAGCTATAAAAAGAAACAGAAGAATACAAATGCTGGAGAGGGTGTGAAGAAATGGGAACACTCATCCACTGTTGGTGGGAATGCAGAAGGATCCAACTATTCTGGAGGACAGTTTGGCGGTTTCTCAAAAAACTAACCATAGATTTGCCATATGACCCAGAAATTCCACTGCTGGGTATATACCCAGCAGAGCTGAAGGCAGGGACACAAACCGATATATGCACACCAATGTTCATAGCAGCATTGTTCTCTAATGCCAAAAGATGGAATCAACCCAAATGCCCATCAACAGAAGAGTGGATCAATAAAATGTGGTATATACATACAATGGAATACTACTCGGCTTTAAGAACAAATACACTACAAACACATGTGATAACATGGATGAATCTTGAGAACCTTATGTTGAGTGAAGCAACCCAGGCATTAAAGGACAAATACTACATCACCTCAATGATATGAAATAAGCAAGCTGCCTCAGAGAGCTAGAGACTGGAAGATAGGCTTACAGGAAATCGGGGGGTAGAGGAGGATGTAAGCTGACATCTACATGGGTGAAATCTATGATAAGCTGGAGGTAAGTATGTGTACAAGGAAGGGATAAAATGGGAGCATAGGGTTACCTTTGGGTGGGGCTTTGGGGTTTGAGGGGGGCTAGGGATGGCCAGATGGGTAATATTGCCCAAGAAATTGGGGGGAGGGTGGGGCAACACAGGAACATAGGAGATTGTCAGGTGTTGGTTGAGAGTGTAATGCTGAGAAAACCTTTTCAAAATATAAGTAGGAAAGTTACCTGTTTAAGATACTCAAAGGGGATAATCTGACTCAGGACAGACTCCTAGGGAATATCTGAATGCTCATTTTGCCAGAGTGGGTTATACCATTGGGTAGAGACCCATATAATGAGAGTGAAGGTAGACCCACAACCTGGGGAGGACTAATGCCATCAAATAGAGGGAACTGTATCTCTCAAGAGAAATGGTGGCAGTTGAGCAAGTCAAGCCCTCAACACTGTTGCAAGTATCTCTGAACATGGCTCCTCAAGAAATGAAGATTGACTGTCACTGGGGGCCCCAAGGGGAGGGAGAAATAGATATTGAATAGATGGAACCAAATTAAATGTGAGGGCAAAAGAAGTGTTTCACAAGAGTACACAAGGATGGATATAAAACATGTAATATTACACCAAAAACATATAGGGGATGACAGACTAATAATGTAAACCATAATGTAAAACATAGGATAACTAAAAAATTTAGAAAACTGTGTAGCCTAAAGTATAAACCACAATGTAAACACAAATGTTACCTTGTTTGAAAGCTATTGTCTCAATATCTGTACATCAGTTTCAGTAAATATAATATGAATAAGTTAAAAGATTATCGCTGTGGAAGGGAAAAGGTTTTATAATGGATATGTGGGAGTACTGTATATTGTATATATGAATTATTGTGATCTATGTCTCTTGTGAAGAGAAGCTCAATAATTAGGAAAAAAGAAAAGAAAAAGATAGGATGTAGAATTTTTCCAAATCAATATGTATTCCATATCTAACCTTTAAACTCATTGCTATATTCCATTTTACTATTAAGGGAACCTGGCACTATATTGGGCTTCACTTTTCAGGAAGTTTTGGATCACAGAGTGGTTCAATAATGGCAGCAGAGGAATAGTGGTATGGGATGTTATTGACAGGGGACATATGGTTGACAGGGAGTTATACAGGGCATGTGTCCAGGGTGCATGGAAATGTTTGGATATTCTCATAGTGGAAACAATCAAAAACAACAGCTGGGGGGGTACTGAGTTCCTGGTGGGGGTGGGGACTCTGTCATGGTCCCTAGGGGAGCAGTGGCAGTCCCCCAGGTGCAACGGCAAGGACCAGGAAGAAATGAGAGTCCAACAGTGCCCCCTGATACTAATGACTATGCTTGTGAGCCTATACACCTGAAATAAGAACAAGGCCTAGAGCAGCACTGTGCCTAGGAGTTCCCTCCTGACATCCTCTGTGTTACTCAAATGTGGCCAGTCTCAAAGCCAAACTCAGCATGTAAATGCAATGCCTTTCCCCCAGCGTGGGACATGACACCCGGGGATGAGCCTCCCTGGTACTGAGGGATCACTACCACGTACCAGCTGATGATGTAACTAGAAAATGACCTTGAATTAAAGGTTCAAGGCAGACCAGCAGGATATCCCTGTCTACATATAATAACAGGAGTTAAAAATGCTGTTTGACCTAAAATAAGGGGGAAATGGAAAGGACAAATGAGTTTATATGACTATGAGTCTGGAGGTTGTCAGAAGGATTGCCCTTATGCACACCTGAGCAGGGTCCCAGAGACAGATAAAGTAGATACAACACCAGGTATTGGTCCTTTTGAGGGCTAAAGAGACCCACAGGTTCTATGGTCATGGCAGATTGGGTTCACTGCCATGCCAGTTGGCCCTTCTTTGGAGCTGGTGTTTCTGCGTGATGGAGCTGGACTCAGATGTGATCTCTTTTCACAAGCCTTTCATGCTACTTTACTGGAATTGTATTTGGTGCTGGGGTTTAAGATATATCTAGGGGATTTGAATCTCTGGACTGACAGTATGATAGCCAGGCCCTGAGCCTCAACAGACTTCAGCTCCTTCACTCTGATTTATTGGACTTACCCCACTCAGCTAACATGGAGTTGAAGAATGTCAACTACCACACCATGGAGCCTAGAGTGTCTACAACTGAAAGCAGGAGGATTGCATCCAGTATCCATGTGGAATCTAAGCCCCCTCTTGACATAGATGTGGAATGGACACAACCAAGCCAAGGTCCACAGGAAGGAGGAATACAGTAAGGATCAGAGTGGACTTAATGATATTCTATTCATGAACTATTGTGGTTAATAATAGAGAAAATGTGGCATTGGTGTGGAAAAAGTGGCCATGGTGGCTGCTGGGTGCAGAGAATGGGAGGAAGAGATGAGATGTGGAGGCATTTTCGGGACTTGGAGATGTCCTGAGTGGTGCTGTAGGGACAATTGCCGGACATTGTATGTCCTCCCATGGCCCACTGGATGGAACGTGGGAGAGTGTGTGCTATGGTGTGGACCACAGGCCATGGGGTACAGCGATGCCCAGAGATGTACTCACCAGATGCGATGGATGTGTCATGATAATGGGGGAGAGTGTTACTGTGGGGGGAGTGGTGGGGTGGGGGTGGTGGAGTTGAATGGGGACCTCATATTTTTTTAATGTAATATATTTTTTAAAATGAATAAATAAAATAAAATTTTAAAAAAGAAAAGAAGGCAGTGTATGAGTTGGAGGCTCATGGACGTAGGGGGCTAAACCAGAGATAGAATGGCCCATAGTGGAGAGAAAGCTGTAGAGACACAGATGTGGTCTCCATTTCTGTCCACAGTATGAGGAGAGGTACCAACACAGAAGAAATCCTCTCTGAGGTTCAGAGACAGCACGTCACTGACAAAAGACATGTCACCCACAGGCATTCCACTGTTTGTCTGGAGTGGCCCCACAAATGATCTAACCAGGTCAAACTTACAGGATAGAGACTTAGTCATTTCCCACCTTTAGCCCAATCCCATGTTACCCCTACCTCTGAGTAGCACAGATGCAGCATGACTGAAAAAGACATGCAATAAAAATGATACATTTTCTAAGTGGGGATGGGATGGGTTAAAACATCATGCAGGTGGAGGACTTGGTCCAGTGGTTAGGGTGTCCATCTACCACATGGGATGTCCGCGGTTCAAACCCCGGGCCTCCTTGACCCATGTGGAGCTGGCCCATATGCAGTGCTGATGCGCGCAAGAAGTGCTGTGCCACGCAGGGGTGTTCCCCACGTAGGGGAGCCCCAAGCGCAAGGAGTACGCCCTGTAAGGAGAGCCGTCCAGTGCGGAAGAAAGTGCAGCCTGCCTAAGAATGGCGCCGCCCACACGGAGAGTTGACACAACAAGATGACACAACAAAAAGAAACACAGATTCCCAAGCCGTCGACAACAACAGAAACAGACAAAGAAGACGCAGCAAATAGACACAGAGAACAGACAACTGGGGTGGGAGGGAGGGGAGAGAAATAAATAAATAAATAAATCTTAATTGAAAAATCATGCAGCTGGTTTGAAAAGTTGACAGCAAGATTTTTTATTTTTGTTTGTTTTCCAGAGGATGGGAGCAAATTTCCCAGGGTATACAAAGGGCTGGTAGATGCCGAATTTAATGTAATTGTCTCTCTCAAATCAAAAGAGTCATCAAGAGAGACCTGCCCAGTGGCTCCAAAGACTTAGTTGGAACAATGATTGATAAAAATTATTACAAAACAGAAGTACAGCAGCATGAAATTTATAGGGAGGTATATAGCTGTATGTCTTTGTACATTGTATTATGAAACAGAATGATAAAAGATAAAACAATGTTATGGCAATTGGTAGCCATTATGCCAAGGGTATTTATTCTTAGCTTCTTCCTTCTAGTATTCAGTGTTTCTGTGGGTACAACTTTGAAAACATTTACATGGTTTTATAAAACTAACAGTTCAGTACAGAGGCAAATCTATAGAAACATACAGTCTAAAATAAATGGGTCTTCCACCAATATAAGCTGCTTAGAATTCCTACCATCATTGTACTTGTTTCTGTAAAGTAAATAAGATCAGAATTAGGACCTGGTGATCAAAGGGACACAGCATTATTTATAGTTTCCTACAATAGCAGTGGCTGGAGGGATGATTATTGTTGCTCAGAAATGAAGACCACATGATTAGAGATGGTTTCTTTGATCATTTCTCTAAAGCAGTCCCATTGTCAGTGGATGGCTTTCCAGAAGATAGTATAAAACAACCCAGAAAATACAACACAAAAGGAAATTCAGTAAGGCTTCACTGTGTGCAGACTTCAAAAGTCTTGCTGACAAATGTTGCAGGTTCAGCTGGGCACTGAGTGTGAATACCCACGGCACAATAGGTCTTTGTGACCCCTGGAATCCTGTTTCTCTGTTGCCAACTTTGGGTAGGGCTTCAAGGAAGGGCACATCAAAAGCTTCTCTCAGGTTTCTGCTTTAAGAAATATATAAACTGTAAGAAACCGAGGAAGGACAAGTTGAAAAAAAACAGGGCCGTTCCATCCTGGATTGTTCAGACATATTGAATTGCTTAACTTTCGGCTTACCTCCTTGAAATTCTTACACCGTTTTTTACAAGCACTTGCCCTCTAGAAGTAGACATGATCCTTAGCCTCTGCACAGTTATCAGATTTTTCCTAGAAAGAGATAAAGGAGTGTCTTTTACTTGTCCACACACAACCTGCCACCTTTATAGGAGGCTCTGGTTATCCAGAGGCTCCCTCTTCACCTCTGGTCAGTTTCTGAGTCAACAGCCTCAGGGACATACCAAAAAAAGGGGTGGAGAGCATGCAGCTTCTGTCTGTATCTACGAATGTAGGGATTTATGGAGCATTTCTTTCAACTGTGCCCCAAAGCCAATTCGACATGAAGCGCAGTGCTGCGACATGGAAGAAATGTCAGTATGACACTCATCACTTACTGAAAAAGTCTTGTCAGTTAAACCCGTGTTCTAACACACTGTTCATGTTTCTGAACTGTTTCCCTTTATTGCTTACCTAGAGAAAGTATTGAAGAGAAACTCTAGAAAACGTGAATTTTTGACCAAATTCAGGGAGAGCTGTCTGGTAACAAATGGGAAGGGAAAGCATGAGTTCCGGGCACAGAATGGGACAGACAAAAGCCTTTGGGGTCATTCTGATCATGGCTGGGAAAGAAAAAAGGAGGTGGAAACGCTTCTTGGGCAAGGCAGTACAAGCTGAGGTCTGCTGGGAGCCTGGGCCAGCGCCCTTTAACTCCAAGAAACAGTGACGTGTAGGTAAAAAGGAAAGAAGGTAAATGGCACCCAGAGGTGAGAATACAGGTGGGTCCATTTTCAATGGCTCATAGAAAAGCCACTTGTCCTCGACACAGTTCACAAATGACAGTACTGGGGCGTTCTGGCTCACCTGAAGTGGGGAAGGGGATATGGAAAATGTGGGTGAGCTGGGGCAGGTGAGGTGGTGAGGAGTGTGGGCTGAGCTGGGGCAGGTGGAAGAGTGAAGAGTGTGGGCTGAGCTGGGCAGGTGAAGAGTGTGGGCTGAGCTGGGGCAGGTGAGGTGGTGAGGAGTGTGGGCTGAGCCGGGGCAGGTGAGGTGGATGAGGAGTGTGGGCTGAGAGGGGGCAGGTGAGGTGGAGAGGAGTGTGGGCTGAGCTGGGCAGGTGAGGTGGTGAGGAGTGTGGGCTGAGCCGGGGCAGGTGAGGTGGTGAAGAGTGTGGGCTGAGCTGGGGCAGGTGAGGTGGGTGAGGAGTGTGGGCTGACCCGGGGCAGGTGAGGTGGGTGAGGAGTGTGGGCTGACCCGGGGCAGGTGAGGTGGTGAGGAGTGTGGGCTGACCCGGGGCAGGTGAGGTGGGTGAGGAGTGTGGGCTGACCCGGGGCAGGTGAGGTGGTGAGGAGTGTGGGCTGAGTTGGGGCAGGTGAGGTGGGTGAGGAGTGTGGGCTGAGCTGGGGCAGGTGAGGTGGTGAAGAGTGTGGGCTGAGCTGGGGCAGGTGAGGTGGTGAGGAGTGTGGGCTGAGCTGGGGCAGGTGAGGTGGTGAAGAGTGTGGGCTGAGCTGGGGCAGGTGAGGTGGTGAGGAGTGTGGGCTGAGCTGGGGCAGGTGAGGTGGTGAGGAGTGTGGGCTGACCCAGGGCAGGTGAGGTGGGTGAGGAGTGTGGGCTGAGAGGGGGCAGGTGAGGTGGGTGAGGAGTTGGGCTGAGCTGGGGCAGGTGAGGTGGTGAGGAGTGTGGGCTGAACTGGGCAGGTGAGGTGGGTGAGGAGTGTGGGCTGAGCTGGGCAGGTGAGGAGTGTGGGCTGAGCTGGGGCAGGTGAGGTGGTGAGGAATGTGGGCTGAGAGGGAGCAGGTGAGGTGGGTGAGGAGTTGGGCTGAGCTGGGGCAGGTGAGGTGGTGAGCAGTGTGGGCTGAACTGGGCAGGTGAGGAGTGTGGGCTGAGCTGGGGCAGGTGAGGTGGGTGAGGAGTGTGGGCTGAGAAGGGGCAGGTGAGGTGGTGAGGAGTGTGGGCTGAACTGGGCAGGTGAGGAGTGTGGGCTGAGCTGAGGCAGGTGAGGTGGTGAGGAGTGTGGGCTGAGCTGGGGCAGGTGAGGTGGTGAGGAGTGTGGGCTGAGCTGGGGCAGGTGAGATGGAGAGGAGTGTGGGCTGAGCTGGGGCAGGTGAGGTGGTGAAGAGTGTGGGCTGAGCTGGGGCAGGTGAAGTGGTGAGGAGTGTGGGCTGAGCTGGGGCAGGTGAGGTGGTGAGGAGTGTGGGCTGACCCAGGGCAGGTGAGGTGGGTGAGGAGTGTGGGCTGAGAGGGGGCAGGTGAGGTGGGTGAGGAGTTGGGCTGAGCTGGGGCAGGTGAGGTGGTGAGGAGTGTGGGCTGAACTGGGCAGGTGAGGTGGGTGAGGAGTGTGGGCTGAGCTGGGCAGGTGAGGAGTGTGGGCTGAGCTGGGGCAGGTGAGGTGGTGAGGAATGTGGGCTGAGAGGGAGCAGGTGAGGTGGGTGAGGAGTTGGGCTGAGCTGGGGCAGGTGAGGTGGTGAGCAGTGTGGGCTGAACTGGGCAGGTGAGGAGTGTGGGCTGAGCTGGGGCAGGTGAGGTGGGTGAGGAGTGTGGGCTGAGCTGGGGCAGGTGAGGTGGGTGAGGAGTGTGGGCTGAGAAGGGGCAGGTGAGGTGGTGAGGAGTGTGGGCTGAACTGGGCAGGTGAGGAGTGTGGGCTGAGCTGAGGCAGGTGAGGTGGTGAGGAGTGTGGGCTGAGCTGGGGCAGGTGAGATGGAGAGGAGTGTGGGCTGAGCTGGAGCAGGTGAGGTGGGTGAGGAGTGTGGGCTGAGCGGGGGCAGGTGAGGTGGGTGAGGAGTGTGAGCTGAGCAGGGTGTAGCCACCCAGGTATGTGGGTGCCCCTGGCCAAGGCTCCTGGAAGTCACTGGTATGGTACATGGAAGTCTGCAAAAGAAGTGTGATTGTTTTCCTTCTAGGCTATCAAGAGAGCTGGGATTAAATCCTGTCCTGAGACTAGCTGACTGTAGAACAGGAAAATCCTTTTACTCTCAAGTGTACTTTTCTCATCTGGGAATGGGATATTAATAGTATGTCGTAGTGCGGTGTGAAGTGTAAACAAGATTAATGCAGGTCTGGAAGTGGTAAATGCTCAATAAATGTAAGCTAAAAAAATAAAAGGGAATCCTCCACACCAGTATTATCTTATTAAATACCTATAGATTTTTTCCTATTCCATTAAGTGGAATAGTTTATGTATTCATGGCATAAACAGACAGTAGGTCAGTGACTGCCGAGGGCCATGGAAAAGGAGCCGTTGAGAATTGTATACTTTACTGAGATGAAAATCACCTTTTAAAATGTACAGGTCAGTGTTTTTTAGTATATTCACAGGCTTGAGCCTGTGATTTTAGATCATCGATTTTAGAACATTTTCATTACCCCCAAAAGAAACACGGTACTCGTTAGCAGTCACTCCCAATCCTCCCAACACTTGCTGTTTCCTAGTCTTGGGCAGCCACTAATCTGTCTCCCGTCTCTATGGATCTGACCTTGGGGACATGTCACTGCATGGGCTCCTACAATATTTGTCCTTTTGTGTCTGGCTCATTTCACTCAGCATAATGCCTTCAAGGTTCATCCATGCTGCAGCATGTATCAGAACTTTTTTCCTTTTTACTGCTGATTAGTATTCCATTGAATGGATATGCAGCATTTTGTTTATCCGTTGTCAGTTGATGGCTTGGTTCCCTCACATTTAATTCCCTACCTTTATAACCTATATGATCGCTCTCTTCTTCCTTCAGCCCTTATACCTACTCTCTGGCTGCCTTAAGGAGAGCAGGCAGGAAGAAATGATGGACAATGGAGACTAAAGAAGGAGCAGAGCCATACATGCCAGAGAGCATCACCAGTGACCTGCACCCAAGACCTGAATTCTTTCCCTTCTGGTCCCTGGCCATTCTCCCCTTGCCATCCCAAACTGACAAAAACATCATCTCCTTCTAAATGCCTGGCTTCGAGGGTTTATGGAGAGAATCATTTAACCACACCAGACAGGTGGTGTCCAGATGCATGCCAGCAGGCTCACGTGTGAGCTGAAAGAGCTGACCCTAGCTCACCCCCATGGCAAACTTGCCTGGCACCTTTGATGTTATAATGGTTTACACTTCTCCTCCAGAGCAAGCCCCCCAGTGCTGAAGAAGGAGCTTCTTGGGACAGGAAGTGGGGCTTATCCATCTTGGTAACCCTTAGCACCCAATGTACTTGACACATGATAAGGAGCATGGAGATGGGATGAGCTGCCGTGTGCTCTTCAGAAATGAAGGACTGAGGTTTATCCCCCTTCTCTGGGTGTGTTGTGGAAGTCAGCCCTCAGCTGTCCTTCCTCTCCAGGAATTTTAAATGGAGTCCTTTTATTTCCACTGTAGAATCTGTGTTATTATTTCTCTATATGAGGACATATTAATTTCCTTTTTGGATTGTTCACTGCTAGTGTATAGAAATACAATAGATTTTTGCATGTTTATCTCCTATCCCACAACTTTGCTGAATTCATTTTTTAGCTCTAATAGGTTTTTTTTGGGGGGGGATCTTTAGGATTTCTATATTTAGATTATATATTTGTGAATAGATATAGATTTAATTCTTTCTTTCTAATTTGGAAGCCTTTTATTTCTTTTTCTTGCCTAATTGCTCTGGCTAGAACTTCTAGGACAATGTTGAATAGCAGTCACAAAAGTGCTTTTCTTGTTCCTGATTTTAGGAAGATGGTTGTCAGTCTTTCACCATTGTATGTGATGTTAGCTGTGACTTTTCATAAATGTCCTTAATCAAATTGTGATTGTTCGCTGTTATTTCTAATTTGTTAAATGTTTTTATGAGGAAAGGATGTTGGAGTTTGCAAATGCTTTTTCTGCATCAGTTGAGATGATCTTGTGATTATATTCCTTCATTCTATTAATGTGATTTATTATATTAATTTTCATTTGTTGAACCACTCTTGTATTCCTTGAACAAATTCCAATTTGTCATGATGTATAATGCTTTTAATATGCTTCCAGATTGTATTAGTTAGTATGTTGTTGAGTTTGACATCTGTATTCAAAAGGAATATTGGCCTATAGTTTTCTTTTCTTGTGATGTTTTTGACGTTGATATAAAGGTAATTTTGGTCTTAAATGAGTTAAGAAGTATCCCTCTTTCTTCTATATTTTGGAAGATTTTGAGAAGGAATGGCATTAATTCTTCTTTAAATGATTGGTAAATTTCACCAGTGAAGTCATTTAGTCCTGAGCTTTCATTCTTGGAAAGTTTTTCTTTTTTTCACCAATTTAATATTTTTACTTTATTTAGATAGTTCAGATGTTCTATTTCTTCTGGTTTTTCTAATCTTTTGGTATACAATGGTTCATAGTTTCTCTTACAGTTCTTTAAATGTCTGTAAAGTCAGTCCTAATGCTGTACTTTCTATTCTGACTTTAGAAATTAGAATCTTCTCTTTTTCTTGGTCAGTCTAGCTTAAGTTTGCTCAATTTGGTTAATCTTTCTGAAAAACAGCTTTTGGTTTCATTTATTTTCTCTATCAGTTTTTGATTCTCTATTTTTATTATCTCCACTCTAATCTTTATTTCCTTCATTTTGCTGACTTTGGGTTTAGTTTGCTCTTCTTTATCTAGTTCCTTGATTTGTAAAGTTATGTTATTGGTTTAAGATCTCTCCTTTTATTTAATGTAGGTGTTTATATTCTAAATCCCCTCCTGAGCGCTGTTTTGCTGCACTCCTTAAGTTTTGATATGCTGTGTTTTCATTTCATTCATCTTAAAGTATTTTCTAATTTCCTTTTTAATTTATTCTTTGACTAATTATGTAAGAGTGAGTTGTTTAATTTCCACATATTTGTTAATTTTCCAGTTTTCCTTCTGCTTTTTGTTTCTTATTTCATTCCATTGTGATCAGAAAAGACAATTTGGATGGTTTCAGTCTTTCATTTTATTGGTACTTGTTTTGTGGCCTATCATCTGGTCACATGTGCACTTGAGAAGAATGTGTATCATGCTCCTTTTGGATGGAATGTTCTGTATATATCTGTTACGTCAAGCTGGCTTACACTGTTGTTCAAATCCTCTATTTTCTTGAACTTCTTTCCAGTTTTTCTGTCCATTATTAAAAGTGGGATATTGACATATTATTGTTATAGATTTATCAATTTCTCCCTTCAACTCTGTCAAATTTTTTACAAATCAATTTTACTTATACATATTGGTAAAGCATAAATCCATCCAACTCTATCAAATTTTGCTTAATATATTTTATGTCTCTGTTGTTAAGTGTATATATGTTTATAATTGTTATATCCTCCAATGGAAAGACCCTTTTTTAACAAATCAATTTTATTGATACATAATAATAAAGCATAAATTCATCCAAAGTTTACAATCAATTGTATTTGGTGTAATCATATATTTGTGCATTCATCACTTCAGTCATTCTTAGAGCACTTTCATTATTCTAATAACAATAATAAACAAAAAACAAACAAAACTCATCACCTCTCAATCTCTCTATGCTTTCCCTGTTATACATAGCTGCTATTCTTTTTCCTTCTCTCTAGTATATTTGTACTTCTATTGTGTAAAAACAGTCTTTTATATGAAATATGACCCATATTCATGTTTTACATAAGGTTTTACTATCTTATACACTCCCATGTTACAGTTTTTAACTTTCCTTCTAGTAACTTAAAAAACAAACATATAACATCAAACAAATATATATGACATCTCACCCCACCACCAATGGTTGGTTTTTATAAAGGGTATTTATTTGGGATAGGAGTTTACAGATATCAGGCCATAAAGTACAAGTTACTTCCCTCAACAAAGTCTATTTGGAGCAAGATGGCTGCCGACGTCTGCAAGGATTCAGGTTTCCTGACTTCCTACATTCCTGGGGCTTGCTTTTCTCTGGGTTCAAGATTCCTTTCTTTGTGGGGCTGGCTTCTCTTTCCTCTGTGAGCTTACTTTCCAGCGCTCCACCTTAAGTCTTCAGCATCAAATTCCTACATCAAAACTCCAACATCAGAAACCCTGAACTCTGTTCTTTGACATGCCTTTTATTTGTGAGTTCCCACCCACCAAAGAGTGGGGACTTAATGCCCTACTGGCACAAGAGGTTTACATAATTCCTTAATCAAGTAAACCTATGAATCCAATATAATCTAATGTGCCCAGAGGAGGAGATCAGTTTATAAACATAATCCAATATTTCCTTTTGGAATTCATCAATAATATCAAACTGCTGCACTAGTCATATCAATCCAATAGCTCTGCTAGTTACAAACACCATAATGTGCTTTCACAATTTCTATTTATTGCAAAAGATTTACAAACAACCTTTTTACTAATTCTGCAAATTGAACAGGAAAAACATGGCCAAACTCATTCTATGAAGCCAACATCACCCTAATACCAACACCAGGTAAAGCTACTACAAAAAAAGAAAATTACAGACTAATAGTTCTAATGAATATAGATGCAAAAATCCTCAATGAAATACTTGCAAACAGAGTCCAACAGCACATTAAAAGAATTATACACCATGATCGCATGTGTTTTATCCCAGGTATGCAAGAGTTGTTCAACACAAGAAAAGCAATTAGTGTAATAAAGCACATTGATAAATTGAAGAAGAAATATCTCATAATCCACTCAATTAATGTACAAAAGGTATTGACAAAATACAGTACCTTTCTTGATAAAAAACACTCCAAAAGATAGAAATAGAAGGAAGCTTTCTCAGTTTGGTAAAGTATATAGATGAAAAAACTTACAATAGCATAGTACTCAATGGTGAAAGGCTTTGTTGCTGAGATCAGGAACAAGACAAGGATGCCCACTGTCACCATTGTTACTCAGTATTGTTTCAGAGGTTCTAGCTAGAGAAATTAGGCTAGATAGAGAAATAAAAGGCACCCAAATAGGAAAGGAAGAAGAAAAACTTTCACTATTTGCTGATGATATGACCCTATATCTAGAATCTCTTGAAAAATGCACAACAAAGATACTTGATGAGTGAGGACAAAATCCTGCCTAAGTGAGCTATCTTGGGAACCCACAAAGCAGGAGGCTGCTGGACATTGATCTGGAGAGGGCCCAACTAGAAGAGTGATAGTTCAAGGTAAAACCACGGGTTTCTGCCCCTCCCCCAGGGCAAGAAGCCGGGGCTGTATCAGAACCTTGTTAGTCACACAGATGGAGGACAAACACTCCGAGTGGGAGGGTTCTGGTGAGGGATGGAGAGGGGTCCTATGAGTGCTGGACCCCGCTGGTATGCTTTGGGGAACATACTAGCTGGCTTGAGGAGAAACCAGGAAGAGAGAAGAGGTGAATCTGCTGAGGCAGCATGATTTACCTAAACTCTGTGGATTACCTCTGGGAGAAGGTGGATCCAGGCAATTAACTAATCCTGTGCAACACACCTAAGGGAGGGGGGCAGTAAGAAGTGCTTGGTAGGCGTCCAAGAGCATATTTAGGGTTCCCGGCAAGGTGTGGGTTCTCTCTCTCAGGTATGCAAGGGTGGTTCAATACAAGAAAAAGACTGAAGGTCATTATTTTCTGTGGTGATTTGGTTCACCAGGGTCCCATTTGCATTCCTGCCCTGAGAGAGAAGGAAGTGAGAAAGGGAGAAAGGGGAAGCACGGATTCCTAATCTGTTTCTTCAATTGCAAAGAGTCTATCCTATCCCTGGAAGGTGAGCTTTTTTGAGGTGATCTGAAGGAGGGTTTAGCTCAGTGGAGGAGTTTCAGCTTTGAAAGTGCAAGGTCTCTGGTTCAGTTCCCAGCTCCTCTTAGAGTAGTGACCCCCTAGAATATTAGCTGATACTTTGAGACAAAGAAAACATAGATAATGTCCTTGTATTAGCTTCCTTTGGGTCTCTTATTTTCCCTAAATAAGAGCTTAAGAGAGACATCTTTTTTTATTATTATTATTGTTTGGTGGACTCCTTGCTTGAGGGCTTATTTTCCTGTTTTAGTTTTTCTTGTAATTTTGTCTTTCCTTCCTCTTTATCCACCCATCCTTTTTCCCCCTTTTTTCAATTAGGTGCTGCTAGCTTGTTTATTGTTTGCTGTGCTTCCTCATCTTCAATCTCCTCTTTTCTGTGTGTACTGATTTTGGCTACCAACACTATCTCTTTTTCTTCCCACATCTTTCTACCTTCCACCTTCTCTCATTGCTCTTACATTCCCTCTCTTTGTTTAGCACCCAATGTTTCTGGCTTTTTAGCCTAACATTTCTATTCTGTATCTATCTTTTATTGACTATGTTTTTGTCCTTTCTTTTCTCTTTCCCTCTCTCATGATCATGCTAACCTTTTCTTCATAATATATTCTTCTCCATATTGAGTTTCCCATTTCATTGTAGGTACTCCACTTTCTAATTCCTATAACTATACACTGCTCACATGAGTTTAATATTTATTCTCCTAGATCTTGTGTGGTTCTTCTGCTAACATGTACTGCAAATACTACTATTATACTTTTTCCTTTCTTACCTCTTTTGCTTTCCCTGACCCTAATTTTTTTCCTTCAAGGTAACTTAGACAACAACAAGGAAACAGAATAAGAAGAACAAAGTGTCAAAGAGAAAACATGCACAAAAACAGCACCTAAAAAAAAACCCAAGATGAGAGGGAGAAGCTAATCAACTGAACAAACCCACCAAGATAAAATGATGACAAGACAGCAACAAAAAATTACAAGCAATACCAATAATCAGGATGACATGGCCCAGTCCAATGAACAAATTAAGGACCAGGAGGAGGAGCAGAACATAGAACAACTAATCAAAGCACTCCAAACAAATGTCATGGACTAACTTAATGAAGTGAAGGAAGAGATTAAGGATATTAAAAAAACACTTGGAGAGCATACTGAAGAAATTGTAAACATACACAAAAAGATAATGGATATGATGGTGATGAATGGCACCATTCAAGAAATCAAAAATATTCTCTCAGCAAATAACAGAAGAGTTGAAAAAGCAGAGGAAAGATTTAGTAATGTGGAAGACAGTACATCTGAAATCAAACAGATTGTAGAATTGATAGATAAAAAGATAGAAACAATCCAGAAGGGACTTAGGGACCTGCAGGACAACACAAAATACACAAATATATGCATTATAGGCATCCCAGAAAGAGAAGAGAAGGGAAAGGGGACAGAAGGGGTGTTGGAGGAAATAGTGGTTGAAAACTTCCCAAACTTATTGAAGGAGATGGATGTACATGTCCAGGAAGCACAACACACCCCAAACAGTGCAAATCCCAACAGGCATACCCAAAGACATACTTGTCAAATTATTCAATGCTCAAGACAAAGAGAAAATACTGAAGGCAGCAAGAGAAAAGAGAACCATAATATACAAGGGAAGCTCAGTAAGATTAAGTGCTGATTTCTCATCTGAAACCAAGGAAGAAAGAAGGTAGTGGTATAACATAGCCAAAGTACTAAAAGGAAAAAATTTCCAACCAAAAATACTCTATCGAACAAAGCTGGCATTCAAAGATGGCAGAGAGTTCAAAATATTCACAGCTAAACAGAAACTAAGAATATGCCAATAAGAAGCCTGCACTTCAAGAAATACTAAAGTTCTGCAGGAGGAAAGATAAAAACAGAGAGACAGAGTTGGAGGACAGTGTAAGAACATCCAAAAAGACAAGAAGAGAAATAAAAACAACAAATGGCATACACAAATCCAAAGAAAACATGGCTAATGTAAGTAATTCCTTGTGAGTAATAACACTGAATGTTAATGGATTAACCACACCTGTGAAGAGATACAGATTGACAGCATGGATAAGGAAATATGATCCATCTATATGCTGTCTACAAACCTGCGGTGGCTTGCTCAGTCGGTAGAGGTGGGGTCTGGCTGCGGATGAGGGGTCGGTCCAGCTCAGGACGAGGGGTCGGTCCCGCTTGGGACGAGGGGTCGGTCCAGCAGCAGACAAGGGGTCGCTCTCACAGGGGTTGCGTGGTTTGGCTAACGGGGTCACCCGGCGAAGCCGGCGACGAAGGGGTCGCCCGGAGAAGCAGGCGACGAACTGGGGACAAGGGAGGCCAGGCCCTTGTTGGGGGCTCTCAGGACTGGAGGGCGCACGGCAGAAGAACTACCATGGAGACAAGGTAAACACGCAAGTCCACTTTATTGAGGGAGAGGCAACAGTTTTATAGGGGCTGGAGAAGGCTGATTGGTCGAAGCCATGCCCTGTTCTGATTGGTTGCCGGCGAAAGGTCAGTGGGCGGTACTGGACGGGGGAGGGGTGGTGGTTAGGGATTGGCTGTCGCTGTTGCTGGGGGAAGGGGCAGGGTTTAGGGATTGGTGGCTGCTGTTGCTGGGGTGGAGGGCAGACTTGAGTTTCCCGCCCACGCCTGGCTGTTGCTGCTGTTGGGGGGAGGGAAAAGGGCAGACTGGATTTTTCCGCCCACGCCTGGCTGTTGCTGCTGTCGGGGGAGGGGAAAAGGGCAGACTGGAATTTTCCGCCCTGCGCCTGCGCAGGGAGAAGGAAGAAGAAGGGTGCCGCCCTACAGGCATCGTGTGGCGCCATCCGGGAGGAGGGGCGGCCGCGGAAGCATGGCTGCCGAGAAGGGGAGACCCGAGGGCACTCTGCGCCCATGCCGAGCTTCCTTCAGGGGTGGCGGTGGGCCCGACCAACCACCCTATTATGGGGGCAGCGGAATTAGGCCTACCGCGGCCGCTCCCCTTGCCAGGCCAGCAAACCACACTTCAGCCCAAGGGGTGACCGCATTTCCCCCTTCTTTCCAAATAAGGGCCAGGATGGCAGCAGCAACAAGTAGCCGAGGCCCAAGAGGCAGCAAGCAATGAGGGAAGCGGGGCTGAAGAGGGAGGTGAGTATGCCGGGGATATAAATGTACAATTTAGGGGGTGGTATCTTGCCGTTGCAAGCAAGGGTGGCCAATGTCCAATTCTTGTTGATCTCAGCGGCTATAAGATCCATTTGCTGTTAAAAGTCCCGAATGACAGCGCGTTGCAGGTAGTTGATCTATCCTTGGCAGCGAAGACATTGTAGGAGAGGTTTACTTTTTCCTGCCAGAGGCTTACTGTCCAATTAAAAGGCTGATGGCTGGGGTTGGTGAGTGCAATGGGGAGTGTGAGGAAAAGAAGGGTGACGGTTTTGGACAAGAGGAGGCTTGGTAAAATCATTATGGGAGGAAGATAAGGAGTAAAGCATAAAAGAGGATAATAAACAGAAAGGCGATGGAGAGTAGAATTCGTTGGCTGAGGTTCCAATCTTCTGGTGCGGTAGCGGCTAGGCAGATGGCGGAAAATATTATCAAGAAAGCAAAGGTTATGAGGAAGAAATAAAGTATTAAAGGCTGTGGGGGAAGTGAGAAGATCATTTAGAGGATAGGGTTGAGAATGGTATGTTTAAGACAGAAGCTTTGTGGTTTGTAGGAGACTGCTTTATAAACGAAGGAGAATGAGGGCAGTAAATATAGTAACGATAGATAGGAAGATGATAGTGAGGAGGAGTCTTTGTTTAAGGTTCCAATCGTCCGGCGCAACAGTGGCTAGGCCGATAGCGAGGGGTGTTGCTAAATAGACAATGGCTGCAAAGACAAAATCATCTTCTGTTTCCTTAAGAATAACTTTTCTTTAAATACTTAGTAGCATGCAATATTAGAAACCGTTTCCTAAAAGCAAGTTGGCAGGGGAGCTTGGTTGCTGTTAATCTTTCCTGTTATAAAATTACCTTTTATTATTATTATCATCAATTCAGTTTTATATATATATATTTAAGAATGACCTTTTGGAATTAGCCATTTAATACCTTAATGTAAACTATTGAAGATAAATTTTATCTTTACAGAACACATTCCCTTACGTAAAGTTATCACAATACCTTTTACTCTTGCTGCATGCAAATTAAGTTTCAAGAGTTTATGAAAAATTAGCCATCCTACTTTAGGACAAAATACGTCTTTTTGCAAAACTTATTACATTTCCGTTAGCATTTTTACAAACTTTTAACCTTTTTAATATTCATATAAGTTTTACATTCTTTATATTATCCTGTGAAGAAAAGTAAGTTATTCATTTTAATCTAGGCAAGAACAACTTTTTATGAAGATGTACAGTTAATTTTGTTAATTAAGACTTACAATTTTTTTTAAATTGTAGATATCTTATTAACATTTAAACTTATGTATTAATATAATAAACTTAAGTATTAATATAAGCGCTTATTTAATTTTTGGCCATTTGAATAGAGCTCTTTTAAAGATTTCTAGTAATTTATATTTACCATCCGGAGGTATCACAATATATGTTGACATTGAACGAACAGACAGACAAACACAGAACAATTACAACACATTAACAGAAATGTATTATTTATTTACAGTTGACTCATAATTCTTACTTTCTGGTATAGCTGCTTTTAAATCCTTTTTTATATAGCATATCATAGATTATACCCTTCAAGATTTCTGGACTTCATGTTGCCTGTAATAAGCCAGGAGGGAATCTTTTACCTTCCTGCTCCACAGCAAAAGTGACCCTATCTATAAGGTGAGTATAGGTGTCTGGGTCCCAAAGCTGACACGTGGTAAGCCACGGATTAAAGGGGAGAAGAAGGTCCCAATATACTTGAAGCTGTTTGAAAGAGATCTTACACCGGTGAGTGTCTAGGAGACCGGCGAGGGCCCGAACTTGTGGGGCTTGCTTAGCAGATAGGATGTTACCCATTGCTAATGGCCTTTTGGAGCCGATAAGAAAAGGGGCCCTTACCTTGAGAGCGCGGCGATGGGAGCCGAGGTGCGCGGTGAGATGAGGGGTCGGAGCCGATGGGACTCCGACGGTGGTCGCGGGCCAAGAGAAGGCCCCGACGAGGGGAGGGCGGGACGACGAGCAGTGGAGCAAGGCAAATGGGAGCAAGCACAGAGGGGAGGAGGCAGAGGTGAAGGCAGGGGTAGGGGTGCTCAGGCACGCGCTCCTGAGAGTTTTATTGGTGCCTCTTAATCATAGCGGGTCGGTATAAGCCCCCGACATGGAAGGAGAAAGCCATCCAGCGATTCTCCCAGACTGCCGTGGATCATATGAGGTCACCAAGGTTCAGGAGCAGCAATGCAGAGCGAAAAGATAGGGGTGAGAAGAGAGGAGAGCGTAGGGCTATGGTAGGGTTACTTCAGACGTGCAAGTGCGTGCTCCCGAGAAATCCAAGGCTCCTCTTAATCATAGCGGGTCGGTATAAGCCCCCGACATGGAAGGAGAAAGCCATCCAGCAATTCTCCCAGACTGCCGTGGATTGTATGAGGTAGCCAAGGCTCAGGTAGCAGCAATGTTGCATGAGAGAAGTCCCAAGGTGAGAAGAGAGGAGGGCGTAGGGCTGTGGTAGGATTACTTCAGACGTGCAAGCGCGCGCTCCCGAGAAATCCAAGGCTCCTCTTAATCATAGCGGGTCGGTATAAGCCCCTGACATGGAAGGAGAAAGCCATCCAGCGATTCTCCCAGACCGCCGTGGATCATATGAGGTAGCCAAGGCTCAGGTAGCAGCAATGTTGCATGAGAGAAGTCCCACGGTGAGAAGCGGGGGGGGGGGGGGCGCCACGTTATGGAGTGAGGCTGTGGTGGGGTTGCTTTGCCCCATGTTGGGCGCCAGCTGCGGCGGCTTGCTCAGTCGGTAGAGGTGGGGTCTGGCTGTGGACGAGGGGTCGGTCCAGCTCAGGACGAGGGGTCGGTCCCGCTTGGGACGAGGGGTCGGTCCAGCAGCAGAGAAGGGGTCGCTCTCACAGGGGTTGCGTGGTTCGGCTAACGGGGTCGCCCGGCGAAGCCGGCGACGAAGGGGTCGCCCGGAGAAGCAGGCGACGAACTGGGGACAAGGGAGGCCAGGCCCTTGTCGGGGGCTCTCAGGACTGGAGGGCGCACGGCAGAAGAACTACCGCGGAGACAAGGTAAACACGCAAGTCCACTTTATTGAGGGAGAGGCAACAGTTTTATAGGGGCTGGAGAAGGCTGATTGGTCGAAGCCACGCCCTGTTCTGATTGGTTGCCGGCGAAAGGTCAGTGGGCGGTACTGGACGGGGGAGGGGTGGTGGTTAGGGATTGGCTGTCGCTGTTGCTGGGGGAAGGGGCAGGGTTTAGGGATTGGTGGCTGCTGTTGCTGGGGTGGAGGGCAGACTTGAGTTTCCCGCCCACGCCTGGCTGTTGCTGCTGTCGGGGGGAGGGAAAAGGGCAGACTGGATTTTTCCGCCCACGCCTGGCTGTTGCTGCTGTTGGGGGAGGGGAAAAGGGCAGACTGGAATTTTCCGCCCTGCGCCTGCGCAGGGAGAAGGAAGAAGAAGGGTGCTGCCCTACAGGCATCGTGTGGCGCCATCCGGGAGGAGGGGCGGCCACGGAAGCATGGCTGCCGAGAAGGGGAGACCTGAGGGCACTCTGCGCCCATGCCGAGCTTCCTTCAGGGGTGGCGGTGGGCCCGACCAACCACCCTATTATGGGGGCAGCGGAATTAGGCCTACCGCGGCCGTTCCCCTCGCCAGGCCAGCAAACCACACTTCAGCCCGAGGGGTGACCGCACAAACCCACCTTAGACCAGGATTCAAGGAAGTTGAAACTGAACAGTTGGAAAACAATCTTACAAGCAAACAATAACTCAAAAGGTGCAGGAGTAGCTATACTAATATCGGACAAAATAAACTTTAAATGAAAACTATTTTAAAAGACAAAGATGGACACTACATATTAGTTAAAGAGGTAATGTTTCAAGAAGAAGGGACAGTCATAAACATTTATGCACCTAATCAGGGTGCCTCAAAATATGTGAGGCAAACACTAGAAAAACTAAGTGGAGGAATAGATGCCTCTACAATTATATCAGAGGACTTTAATACACCATTAGACAGAACATCTCAACAGAGAATCAATAAAGGAACAAAGACTTTGAATAATATATTAGAGGAGCTGGATCTACTAGACATATACAGAACATTACACCCAAATACAGGAGGATATACATTCTTCTCAAGTGCACATGGATTATTCTGCAAGATAGACCACATAGTAGGCCACAGAGAAAGTCTCAATGAATTCAGAAAGACTGAAACCATACAAAATAATTTCTCTGACCACAGTGGAATGAAGTTGGAAATCTGCAAGGGCCAGAGACCAAGATTAGGCACCAAGATATGGAAGTTAAGCAACAAACTCTTAGACAAGCAATGGGTCAAGAAGGAAATCTCAAAAGAAATCAGTAACTACCCTGAAACTAATGAAAATGACAACACAACATACCAAAACTTATGGGATGCAGCAAAAGCTGTACTGAGAGGGAAATTCGTGCCATAAATTCATACACCAAAAAAGAAAAAAGAGCTTAAATTGAAGACCTAACTGCATACTTTGAGGAATTAGTAAAAAAAGAAACAATAACAACAAAACTAACCCCGAAGGAAGAAAGAAAGAAAGAAAAATCAGAGCAGAACTGAACGAAATAGAAAATAAGAAGACACTTGAAAAAATAAACAAAACCAAGAGCTGGTTCTTTGAGAAGATCAATAAAATTGACAAACCCTCGGCTAGACTAACAAAGAAAAAAAGAGAAAAGAAGCAAATACACAAAATAAGAAATGAGAAAGGAGATAGCACCACTGACCCCACAGAAATAAAGACTAACATAAGAGGAAACTTCGAAAAACTATATGCCAACAAAAGGGCAATTTAGAAGAAATGGACAAATTCATAGAAATACATAAGCAGCCTACATTGATGAAAGAAGAAATTGATGATCTCAACAAATCAATCACAAGTAAAAAGATAGAAACAGTCACTGAAAACCTTCCTACTAAGAAGAGCCCTGGCTCCCAGTGCATTAGGGCAGTTGAGCATGTCAAACCCTCAACACTGTTGCAAGTATTTCTGAACATGGCCCTTCAAGCAATGAAGATTGACTGTCACTGTGGGCCCTAAGGGGAGGGGGAAAGAGGTATTGAATAGATGGAACCAATGTAACTGTGGGGGCAATAGAAGTGTTCCACAAGAGTACGCAAAGATGGCTATAAGACATGTAAAATTACACCAAAAATATATAGGGGCTGATAGGCTAAAATGTAAATCATAATGTAAAACATAAGATAACTAAAAATTTAGAAAATTGTACAGTCTAAAATAAACCACAATGTAAACCCAAATGTTACCTTGTTTGAAAGCTATTGTCTCAATATCTGTACATCAGTTTCAGTAAATATAGTATGAATATGTAAAAAGATTATTGCTGTGGAAGGGAAAAGGGTTTTATGTTGGATATGTGGGAGTACTGTATATTGTATATATGAATTACTGTGATCTAAAACTTTTGTGAAGATAAGCTTAATAATTAGAAAAAATAAAAGAAAAAGATAGGATAGACACTGAGGAAAAGATGGAAGTATTTGCCTTGCCAGTTTGCATACAAGGCAACACTTATTGCAGTAATGGAGGGCAAAACATCAAAAGCAAAGCATTTGCATTTTTTAATTTTTTGATACCCCAATTTATTTTTACCTTAATTTTTCTAAATTAATATGTATTCTATATCTAACCTTCAAACTCATCACTATATTCCATTTTATTATTAATGGAACCTGGCAATATATTGGGCTTCACATTTCAGGAAGTTTTGGATCACAGAGAGGTTCAACAATGGTAGGGGAGGAATACTGTTGTGGGATATTATTGACAGGGGACACATGGTTGACAGGCAGTTCTCCAGGGCATATATCCAGGATACATAAAAATGTTTGGATATTTTCACAGCGGATAAAATTAAAAACAACAACTGAGGGAGTGCTGAATTCCTAGCCAGGGGAGCTCTATCACAGTCCCTAAAGGAACAGCAACAATTCCCCAAGTGCAATGGCAAAGACCAAAAAAGAAGGAAGGTCCAACAGTGAGCCCTTGATACTAATGACTATGCTTGTGAACCTGTGCACCTGAAATAAGAACAAGGCCTAGAGCTGCAGGGTACCTAAGAGTTCCCTCCTGATAGCCTCTGTGTTGCTCAAATGTGGCCAATCTCGAAGCCAAACTCAGCACGTAAATGCATTGCCTTCCCCCCAGCGTGGGACATGACTCCTGGGGATGAGCCTCCCTGGCACTGAGGGATTACTACCAAGTTCCAGCTGATGATGTAACTAGAAAATGACCTTGAATAAAAGGGTCAACTTGGACCAGCAGAATATCTCAATCTACATATAATACCAGGAGTTAAAAATGCTTTTTGACCTGAATAACAGTGGGAAATGGAAAGGACAAATGAGTTTATATGGCTATGAGTCTCCAAAAAGAGCCAGGAGGTTATCAGAGGGGTTGCCCTTTTGCACACCTCAGCAGAGCCCCAGAGACAGATAAAGTAGATACAACCCCAGGTATTGGTTCTTCTGAGGGCTACAGAAACCCACAGGTTCTATGGTCATGGCAGATGGAGTTCAGTGCCATGTCAGTTGGCCCTACTTTGGAATTTGTGTTACTGTGTGATGGAGCTGGACTCAGATGTGATCTTTGTTCACAAGCCTCTCCTGTTCCTTTTACCAGAACTGTAGTTGGTGCTAGGGTTTAATGTATACCCAGTGCACCTGAATCTCTGGACTGGCCATGTGATAGCCAGGCCCTGAGCTTCAACAGACTTCACCTCCTACACTCTGGTTTATTGGACTTACCCCACTCATCTAATATGGAGGTGAAGAAGGTCAACCACAACACCAGGGAGCCAAGAGTGCCTACAACTGAAAGCAGGAGGATTGCATCCAGCATCCATGTGGAATCTAAGGCCCCTCTTGAGATAGATGTGGAGTGGACACAACCATGCCAAGGTCCACAGGATGGAGGAATTGAGTATGGATTAGAGAGGACTTACTGATATTCTATTCATGAACTATTGTGATTAGTAATTGAAGAAAATGTGGCATTGGTGTGGAGAAAGTGGCCATGGTGGCTGCTGGGGGTAGGGAGTGGGAGAAAGAAATGAGATGTGGTGGTGTTTTCAGGACTTGGAGTTGTCCTGGGTGGTGCTGTGGGACAGTTTCCAGACATTGTATGTCCTCTCATGGCCCTCTGGGTGGAATGTGGGAGAGTGTGGGGTATGATGTGGACCATTGACCATGAGGTGCAGTGGTGTTCAGAGATGTATTCACCAAATGCAATGAATGTCTAATGATGATGGATGAAATTGTTGTTATGGGGGGAGGAGTGGAGTGAGGGTGGTAGGGGGTATATGGGGACCTCATATTTTTTTAATGTAATATTAGAAAAAGAAAGAAAGAAAAAAAAAAAAAAAGAAGAGCCCTGGGACAGGCAGATTTGCAGGTGAATTCTACTGAGCATTTGCAAAGAACTAACATAAATCTTGCTTAAACTCTTCCAAAAAATCAAAATAGAAGGACTATTGCCTAACACATTCTATGATGCCAACATTACCCTAATACCAGAGTCAAACAAAGACAACACAAGAAAGGAAAATTACAGACCAAACTCTCTAATGAACTTAGTAGCTAAAATCCTCAACAAAATACTTGTTACTTATATTCAACAACACATCAAATGAATTATACACAATGACCAAGTGGGTTTCATATCTGGTATGTGAGGATGGTTCAACGTAAGAAAATCAATCAATGTAATACATCACGTAAACAGATTGAAAGAAAAAAAATCACATGATCATATCTATAGATGCCAAAAAAGCATTTGACAAAACACACCACCCTTTCCTGATAAAAACACTGCAGCAGATAGGAATAGAAGGGAACTTTCTGAACATGATCAAGTGTATATATGAAAAACCCACAAGTAACATCATTTACAATGGTGAAATTCTAAAATCCTTCCTTCTAAGATCAGGAACAAGACATGGATGCCCACTATAACCCCTCCTATGTAACATTGTTTTAGAAGTACTTGCTCAAGCACTGAGGCAAGAAACAGATATATAAGACATCCAAATTGGAAAGGAAGAAGTCAAAATTTCACTATTTGCAGGCAACATGATCCTATACATAGAAAGTCCAGAGAAATGTACAACAAAGTTTCTAGAACTTATAAATGAGTTCGGTAAAGTTGCAGGTTATAAAATCAATGTGCAAAAATCAGTAGCACTTCTGTACACCAATAATGAGCAATCTGAGGAAGAAATCAAGAAAAAAATATCATTTACAGTAGTAAATTAAAAATCAAATACCTAGGAATAAATTTAACTAAAGATATAAAAGATGTATACACAGAAAACTATACAACATGTTAAAGGAAGTCAAAGAAGACTTAAATGGAAAAATATTCCTTTTTCATGAATAGGAAGACTAAATATCATTAAGATATCTATCCTACCAAAATTGACCTACAGATTTAATGCAATCCCAATAAAAATCAACACAGCATTTTTTACTGACCTGGAAAAACTAACTATGAAATTTATTTGGAAGGGAAAGAGGCTCCAAATAACCAAAGACATATTGAAAAAGCAAAATGAAATCAGAGGAATTGCACTACCTGACTTTAAAACATACTACAAGCTATAGTTGCTGAGACCAGCTCAGCAATAGGTCTGCATGAAGAGAAGGTGATGCAGAACTGAAGAAATAAAAGGACAGAAAAAAAAACACAAGAGAGGAAACAAAGATGGGACAAGGGGACTTCATAGCTTTTGAAACTGAGAGCCTCAACCCTAGTTTCCACATCATATTTATGTGAAAGCTAACAAGCAACTTGCAACATTTTAACAATAGCAGGAAGCAACTTGCAACATCCTCTACAATAGCAGGAAGCAAATTGCAACATCTACAATAAGGTAATTTACAATAACAGGAAGCAACTTAAAACATCTTCTACAATAACAGAAGCAACAAATAGGTAAGCCAGTTTTCCACAACATATAGTGGTCAAAACAGCATGGTATTGTCACAAGGATAGACATACTAACCAATGGAACCGAATTGAGAGTTCAGATATAGATCCTCACATACAGTCATCTGATATTTGAGAAGGCCACCAAGCACACTCAACTGGGAAAGAATGACCTCTTCAACAAATGGTGCTTGGAGAAATGGATATCCATACGCAAAAGAACAAGAGAGGATTACCATCTCACACCTTATACAAAAATCAACTCAAGATGGCTCAAAGATCTAAATATAAGAGCCAAGACCATAAAGACCTTGGAAGATAATGTAGGGAAATATCCACAGGATCTTATTTTAGGAAATGGCTTCATGAACTTCACACCCAAAGTATGAGCAGTGAAAGAAAAAACAGAAAAATGGGACCTTCTCAAAATTAAAACCTTTTGCACCTCAAAGGAGTTTATCAAGAAAGTGAAAAGACAGCCTACCCAATGGAAGAAAATATTTGGTAACTATATATCTGATAGGAGCCTAATATCCAACATATATAAAGAAGGTCTATATCTCCAAAATAAAAAGACAAACAACTCTTTCAAAGGCAAGAGATTTGAACAGACACTTCTCCAAAGAAGAAATACAAATGGCTGAAAAGCACACAAAAATATGCTCAACCTCACTAGCTATTAGGGAAATGCAAATCAAAACTACAATGAGATACCATCTTACACCCATTAGACTGGTGGCTATTAAAAAACAGAAGACTACACGTGTTGGAGAGGATGTGGAGGAATGGGAACACTCATCCACTGCTGGTGGGAATGCAGAAGAATCCAGCCATTTTGGAGGACAGTTTGGCAGTTCATCAAAAAATAGCTATAGATTTGACCCATATGACCCATCAGTTCCACTGCTGGGTATATACCCAGAAGAACTGAAAACAAGGACATGAACTGATATATGCACTCCAATGTTCATAGTGACATTATTCACTATTGCCAAAAGTTGGAATCAACCCAAATGCCCATCAACTGCGGCGGCTTGCTCGGTCGGTAGAGGTGGGGTCTGGCTGCGGACGAGGGGTCGGTCCAGCTCTGGACGAGGGGTCGGTCCCACTTGGGACGAAGGGTCGGTCCCACTTGGGACGAGGGGTCGGTCCGGCAGCAGACGAGGGATCGGTCTCACAAGGGGTTGCGCGGTTCGGCTGACGGGGTCGCCCGGCGAAGCCGGCGACGAAGGGGTCGCCCGGAGAAGCCGGCGACGAAGGGGTCGCCCGGAGAAGCAGGCGACGAACTGGGGACAAGGGAGGCCAGGCCCTTGTCGGGGGCTCTCAGGACTGGAGGGCGCACGGCAGAAGAACTACCGCGGAGACAAGGTAAACACGCAAGTCCACTTTACTGAGGGAGAGGCAACAGTTTTATAGGGGCTGGGGAAGGCTGATTGGTCGAAGCCACGCCCTGTTCTGATTGGTTGCCGGCGAAAGGTCAGTGGGCGGTACTGGGCGGGGGAGGGGTGGTGGTTAGGGATTGGCTGTCGCTGTTGCTGGGGGAAGGGGCAAGGTTTCAGGATTGGTGGCTGCTGTTGCTGGGGTGGAGGGCAGACTTGAGTTTCCCGCCCACGCCTGGCTGTTGCTGCTGTCGGGGGAAGGGAAAAGGGCGGGCTGGATTTTTCCGCCCACGCCTGGCTGTTGCTGCTGTCGGGGGAAGGGAAAAGGGCGGGCTGGATTTTTCCGCCCACACCTGGCTGTTGCTGCTGTCGGGGGAGGGGAAAAGGGCAGACTGGAATTTTCTGCCCTGCGCCTGCGCAGGGAGAAAGAAGGCATCGTGTGGCGCCATCCGGGAGGAGGGGTGGCCGCGGAAGCATGGCTGCCGAGAAGGGGAGACCCGAGGGCACTCTGCGCCCATGCCGAGCTCCCTTCAGGGGTGGCGGTGAGTCCGACCAGCCACCCTATTATGGGGGCAGCGGCTTGGCCTACCGCGGCCGCTCCCCCGCCAGGCCAGCAAACCACGCTTCAGCCCGAGGGGTGACCGCAATCAACGAATGAATGGATAAACATACAATGGAATATTAGTCAGCTGTAAGAAGGAATACAGTACTAACACATGGGATAACATGGATGAATCTTGAGGACCTTACGTTGAGTGAAGAAAGGCAGTTATTGAAGAACAAATACTACATGACCTTTCTGATATGAATGAAAGCAAATCAAGCTGTCTCAGAGAACTAGAAACTGGATGATAGGCTTACAGGAAATGGGAGACAGGAGAGAAGAATGTGGTGAGCTGCTGCCTACATGGGCAAAATGTATGATAAAGTGGAGGTAAGTAGTTGTGCAGTGGAGGGGTAAGACAGGGACATAGGGATACTATTAGGTGGGGCTTTGTAGGCTTGAGAGGGGGCTAAGGTTGGGAAGATGGGTCAGATGGTTCATGGGGGTCATCTGGCACAGGGTGAACCTTGGGCAGGCTTCTAGGAAATGTGTGAGTGCTTATCTTGTCATAGTGTGTTATGTAAGTGGGTGGTACCCCCATCCTGGGGAGGCCTGATGTTCTCAAACAGAGGAGAGGGTGTCTCTCGAGACCATGGGTGGCTTCCAATGGGGAAGGACAGACCAGTGTGTCAAGCCCTAAGCATTGGTATAAGTATCTATGAATCTTGTCCTTCATGCAGTGAAGCTTGGTTGTCATGGTGGGCCCAAGGGGAGGGGACAGAGGAATAGAATAGATGGAAGTGGGGTAACTGGAGGGCAATGAAAGTGTTCCACAAAGTGCAAGGATGGATATAAGCCATGTTAAATTTCACCAAAAATGTATAAAAGTATATAGTCTAAACTGTAAATCATAATGTAAACCATAATGTAACTAAAAATTTAGAAAAGTGTATAGTCTAAAATATAAACCATAATGTAAACCATAATGGACCCCTGGTTAGTAGCTATGTTTCAATATTTGTACATCAGCTGTAGCAATTATAACATCCACATGCAAAAAGATCATTGCTGGGGAAGGGGCAAATGGTTTGATGTTGGGTATATGGGAGTGCCCTATATTGCATATATGACTTTACTGTGATCTAAAACTTTTTTGAAGACAAAATTAAAAATTAAAAAATAAAGTATGTAGACACTAAGGAAGGAATGGAAGAGATTATCTTGCCACTGTACCTGGAGGGTAACTCTTATTACAGTGATAAAAGGCAAAACATCAAAAATAAGGTTTATGATATTTTTCATTTTTTAATACCCCATTTTTTTTTACTTTATTTTAGCTTTTCTAAGTACTATGTATTCTATTTTTAATCTTTAAACCTGTCAATACTACTTCATTTTCCTACAAAATGAATTTGGCAATATATTAGGCTTCACTTTTGAAGAAGTTTTGCATCACAGAGGGTTCAACTATGGCAAGGGAGGAGTGTCATTGATGGGGGATGAATGGGTGGGAGTGAGTTCTCCAGAGCATGCATGTAGGGCATATAGATATGTTTGGATGTTCGTTGGGTATTGTCATAGTGGGTAGAGTTACATATGACAACTGAGGGAGTGCTGAGTTCCCATCCTGGGAGCTCTGTCACATTCCCCAATGGAACAGCAACAATCCCCCAAATGCAAGGGCAAAAACCAGTGAAGAAGGATGGTCCAATGATAGATCCTTGATACTGATGACTATGGTTATGAGCCTGTGTGCTTGAAATTTAACTAGGCCTAGAGCTGCAGGGTGCCTAAGATTTACCTCCTCAAAGTCTCCATGTTGCTCAAATGTGGCCAATCTCTAAGCCAAACTCAGCATGTAAATGCATTACCTTCCCCCCAGCATGAAATATGACTCCCAGGGATAAGCCTCCCTGGTGCTGAGGAATTACTACCATCACCAGCTGGTGATGCAACAAGAAAAAGAACTAAAATAAAAGAGGGAAATGGTAAAGACAAATGATTTTATATGGTTAAGAGACTTCAAAATGAGTCAGGGGTCATCAGAGGGGTTGCACTTATGTACATTTCAGCAGGATTCCAGAAACAGCCAAATAGATAAAACACCAGGTACTGGTGATCCTGAGGGCTAAGGAGACACACAGTTTCCATGGTCATGGCAGATGGCTCTGGAGTTCAGTGCCTTGCCAGTGGGCCATACTTTAGAATTTGTGCTCCTGTTTGTGAAGGAGATTGACTCAGATGTGACCTCTCTATGCATGCCTCTTCTGTCACTTTTACTAAACCTATGGTTGGCACTGGGGTTTGTGTATGCTCAGGAGACTTGAATCTCTGGACTCTCCATGTGCCAGCTGGGCTCTGGGATTCCACAGAGTTGCAACACCCACCTTTCTGTTCATTGGACTTACCCCGGTCAACTGACAGGGAGGTTAGAATGGTCAACCACCACACCAGGGGACCAAGAGAATCTACAACTGCAAGCAGGAAAATCACATCCATCAGCCGTGTGGGATCTATGCCCCCTCTCAATTTAGAGGTGGAGTGGACATCACCATCCCAGGGTTCACAGGATAGAGGAATATAATGTGGACTGGAGTGGACTCACTAGTATTCTACTATAGAACTGTTGTGACTCTAACAATGGAAGAAATTGTATCATTAATGTGGAGACAGTGGCCGTAGGAGTTGCTGAAGGCAGGGAGAGGGAGGAAGAAGTGTGACATGGGGCATTTTCAGGACTTGGAGTTGTCCTGAATGATATTGCAGGGACAGATGCAGGACATTATATACCTGCCATAACCCATAGATGGACTGGGGGAGAGTACAATGTAAACTGCGGTCCATGTGGTGTGGCAGTGCTTCAGGGTGTATTCACCAAATACAATGAATGTGCACACTGACAAGAGGGGATGTTGATGTGGGAGAAGCAGGGGTGGGGTGGGGTAGGGAATGGGGTATATGGGAACCTCTTAAGTTTTTTAATGTAACATTTTGTGTGATCTATTTATCTTTTAAAAAAAAAACAAAAACAGGGAAAAACTACAAAAAAAAAGATACTTGAACTAATAGACAAGTTCAGCAAAGTGGCAGAATACAAAATCAACATGCATAAATCAATAGTGTTTCTATACACTACTGATGTACACTCTAAGGTGGAAATCAGGGAAAAAAAATCCATTTACAATAGCAAATAAAACAATCAAATATTTAGGAATAAACTTAACCAAGGACATAAAGGACCTGTATTCAGAAAACTGTAAAACATTGCTAAAAGAAAATGAAGACCAAAATAAATGGGAGGACATTCTGTGTTCATGGATTGGAAGACTAAATATCATTAAGATGTCAATTTTATCCAAATTGATTTACAGATTCAACACAGTCCCAACAAAAATCCCAACAGCCATTTTGCTTAAGTGGAAAAACCAATTATAAATTTATTTGGAAGGGTAAGGGGCCCAAAATAGCCAAAAAGATCTTTAAAAAGAAGAACAAAGTTGGAGGATTCTCACTTCTGGATTTCAAGCATATTACCTAGCAACAGTGATAAAAACAGAATAGTACTGGTGTAAAGACAGACACATTGACCAATGGAACTGAATCAAGACTCCATAATAGACCCCTACACCTACAGTCAAGTGATTTTTAACAAGGTTCTCAAACCCTCGCAGCTGGGCCAGAACAGTCTATTCAATAAATGATACTAGGAGAATTGGATATCCATATCCAAGAGAAAGAAAGATATCTCACACTTTATACAAAAATTAACTCAAAATGGATTGAGGACCTAAATATAAAAGTGACAACCATAAAATCTCTAGAAGAAAATGTAGGAAAACATTTTCAAGATCTTATGGTAGACAGTAGTTTCTTAAACTACCCTCAGCAACAAAAGAAAAAATAGATAAATGGGACCTTCTCAAAATTAAACTCTTTTGCACCTCAAAGGACTTCTTCAAAAGAGTGAAAAGGCAGCCAAGTCAATGGGAGAAAATACTTGGAAATCATATATCTGATAGGGGTTTAATATCTTTGATACATAAAGAGATCATATGATTCAACAATAAAAAGACAAACTACCCAATTAGAAAATGGGCAAAAGACTTGAAAAGACAAATGCCCAAAGAAGAAATTTTTTAAAAATTAAAATGATAAATAATTATTAGAAAAAGAACTACAAATGGCAAAAAAAAAAACATGAGAAATGTTCAACATCACTAGCAACTAGGGAAATGCAAATCAAAACGACAAAGAGACATCATTTCATGACTATTACATAGGTCCTATTAAAATGTTCAGAAAATTGTAGATGTTGGAAAGGATGTGGAGAAATAAGAATGCTTATTCACTGTTAGTGGGAATGTAGAATCATACAACCACTGTGGAGAACTGTTTGGCAGTTCCTAAGAAAGTTGAGTATAGACTTGCCATGTGACTCAGCAATACCATTACTAGGTGCATACCCAGAAGAACTGAGAGCAGAGACACAGACATCTGCACACCGATGTTCATACAGGAATTACTCACAGTTGCCAAAAGTTGGAAACAATCCAGGTGTCCATCAACAGAAGAATGGATAAACAAATCGTGATGTATACACATGAAAGAATATTATGCAGCAATAAGAAGAAATGAAGTCGTGAAGCATATGACAACATGGATGAATCAGGAGGACATTATGTTGAGTGAAACAAGGCAGACACAAAAGGGCAAATATTGTACAATTCTGGTATTATGAACTAAATATACTGCATATACTCATGGAGTTAATAATTAGAATATAGGTCACCAGAAAATAGGAGGGTGGAGAATGGAAAACTGAGAGTTAAATTGTGCAGAATTGGTAAAAAGGTTGTTTGTAAATCTTTGGAAATGAATAGAAATGGTGAAAGCATATCATGGTGTTTGTAACAAGCAGTGCTATTGTGTGGGTATGGCTGTGGTTAAAAAGGAAAGCCTAAGGTCATGTATATTACTAGAAGGAAAGCTAAAAACAGTAACATGGGACTCTATAAAATAGTAAAACCTCATGTAAAACACCAATATGGGTGATATTGAATATATAAGGCTGTTCTTACAAAATATAAATACAAATATACTAGAGAGAAAGAAAAAGAATAGCAGCTATGTATGGCAGGCTAAGGCATAAAGAGATTGAGAGGTGATGAGTTTTGTTTTTTCTTTATTATTGGAATAATGAAAAAATATTTCATTATTGGAATAATGAAATAATGATGGACATTAAAGAAGACCTAAATAAATGGAAAACCATGTTTATGATCAGAAAAAGTAACATTGTTAAGATTACAATACTCCCTAAACTGATCTACAAATTCAATGCAAGTCAGCATTCCAAGCTGACTTCTTAATAGAAATTGACAGAGTGATTCTAAAATTAATTTGGAATTGCAAAGACCCAGAATATCCAAACTAATCCTGAAAAAGAAGAACAAAATAAGAGGACTCGCACTTCCCAGTTTCAAAATGTACTACAAAGCAATGGTAATCAAGACAGTTTGGTACTGGCACAAGGATAGACATTTAGGTCAATGGAATAGAATTGAAAACCCCAATAATCTCTTATACCTGTGGTCCCCTGGATTTTGACAAGTATCTCAAGACCATTCAATAGGGAAATGAATACTCTTTCAACAAATGTTGCTGGGACAGTTGGATAGCCACATGTCTTACCTTACATCATCTATAAAAATTAATATTAAATGGATAAAAGATCCAAATGTAAGAGTTAAAATAATAAAAGTCTTAGAAGGAAGCATAGGGACAAACATTTTCTGCATAGAAAAAATGTCTGCAACTGCAAGCAAGATAGTTCCATCCATCTGCCCCATGGAATCTAAGCCCCCCTCGCAATTAGAAGTAGAGTGGGCATCGCCATTCCCCAAATCCTCAAGGTTGTGGAATAAACAATGGACTAAAGTGACTTACTATTATTCTATCATAGACTTATTGTTATTCTAGCAATGGAAGAACTTTCATCATTGATATAAGGGCAGTGGCCACCAGAGGTTCTGAGGGAAGGGAGAGGGAAGAACAGGTATAACGTGGTGCACTTTTGGCACATTGGAATTGTCCTGCATGACATTACAATGTTATAAAATTGTGCAGGGCAGAGTGTAAACTATAATGTGACTACAGTCCACTGTTGGCAGCAATGCTTCAATATGTGTTCATCAATTTAGCAAATGTAATCACACTAATAAAGGATGTTAATGTGGAAAAGTGTGGAAGGGATATGAGAATCCACTACATTTTTATATGTTAACATTCATGTTAGTCTAAAGTTTCTTAAAAGAAAAACACTAGATACAGTGGTGGTCATTGATGTTTCGGAGCAGATGGAAAGTGGCGGGATCCCTGGAGATGGGGAGGTAGAGCCCTTCCTTGCGCTAAGGTGTAAGGAAGTTAAATATTGCGGTAGATAGACATGGAGAGCTGGATGTCCAGGGGGGAATGAGACCCTCCAGCTGTCAGCCTCAGGGTCTGCCTCAGCTGCAGCCAGCCACCTCTCCTGAGGCTCTGCCTGTTTCTGAGAACCCATCCTGCCACGGATACCTATATAGGTAATTTTAGAAGGAAAGAGGAGAAGAATTTGAGAGAACCAATTAAAACTCTGAATGTGGGTCAATTCCTTGAAGAGTGGATGTACCAAAGATTAGAATTAGCAGAGAATAGCAGAGACTGAGACTAGCAGGAGACTGAGAGGTTAGCAGCTGGTTTGAATTCTGTCCTTTCCGCCTGCAGGCACTGAACACCCATTTCACACCAGGTAGTAGGGTGTGTGATTTTTATATTTCCACCGAGAACTTTAACAGTTCTGCCTGCAGATCACTTTCACAGCTTCTGACCACATTCTGAGGCAAGTGGAAATGCGATACTCAGGCACATTGTGACAATGTTTAACTTTGTGCTAGAATGATGATGGCCTGCGTTTATTCAACACTCCAAAAAGTAAAACAATTAAAACCCCGGGAAACGCTGAAACTGCTGCCATGAAATATAAACTTTCATAATGCTCAGAACCTTTGCTGCCAAAGTATTTTTTAAAATTTTTTATTGTATTTTTTGAAGATACATAGATCACAAAAAACATTACATTAAAAAATATAAGAGGTTCCCATATACCCCCCACCCCCCCCATATCAACAAACTCTCTCATCATTGGGGCACATTCATTACATTTGGTGAATGCATTTTGGAGCACACTGCACTGCATGGATAATAGTTTACATTGTAGTTTACACTCTCCCCCAGTCCATTCAGTGGGTTATGGCAGGATATATAATGTCCTGCATCTGTCCCTGCAATATCATTTAGGACAATTGCAAGTCCTGAAAATGCCCCCACATCACACCTCTTCTTCCCCCTCCCTGCCCTCAGCAACTACCGTGGCCACTTTCTCTCCACATCAATGCTGCAGTTTCTTTCATTACTATTCCAAATAGTTCTATAGTCAAATACCAATAAGTCCACTCTAATCCATATTTTATTCCTCCATCCTGTGGACCCTGGGATGATGATGTCCACTCCACCTCTATATCGAGAGGGGCTTTTTTTTTTTTCCGAGAGGGGCTTTGGGAAGTGGACTTGGCCCAGTGGTTAGGGCGTCCGTCTACCACATGGGAGGTCCATGGTTCAAACTCCAGGCCTCTTTGACCCGTGGAGCTGGCCCATGCTCAGTGCTGATGCACACAAGGAGTGCCCTGCCACACAGGGGTGTCCCCATGTAGGGGAGCCCCATGCACAAGGAGTGTGCCCATAAAGAGAACCACCTAGTGTGAAAGAATGTGCCGCCTGCCCAGGAATAGCACCGCACACACGGAGAGCTGACACAACAAGATGATGCAACAAAAAGAAACACAGATTGCCGTGCCGCTGACAACAACAGAAGCGGACAAAGAAGAACACACAGCAAATAGACACAGAGAACAGACAACTGGGGGGGGGGAAGGAAATAAAAATAAATAAATAATAAATAAATAAAATTATAAAAAAAAAAAAAGAGGGGCTTAGATCCAAAGTATTTCTTGAGGCACCAAATGTTTGGATTCTGGATCCAGGTGGAAAGAGAAGTACAGCAGAGAATCTCCAACAAATGTTTTATCTTCCAAGGGAACTGTACACCAAATATAAAATGGAAGCTTAGTTAAATCCTTTCATAGTGCCTGAAACACTTGTCTGTATAAATCAAATACATTGCCACCATTATCCTCTGGCCTAAAGTCCTCTCCTTAAAACAAAGTGAAGGCGGAGGACTTGGCGCAATTGATAGGGCGTCTGTCCACCACATGGGAGGTCCGTGGTTCAAACCCCGGGCCTCCTTGACCCATGTGGAGCTGGCCCACATGCAGTGCTGATGCGCACAAGGAGTGCCCTGCCACACAGGGGTGTCCCCCACGTAGGGGAGCCCCACGCGCAAGGAGCGCACCCCGTGAGGAGAGCCGCCCAGCGCGAAAGAAAGTGCAGCCTGCCCAGGAATGGTGCCGCCCACACGGAGAGCTGACACAGCAAGATGACACAACAAAAAGAAACACAGATTCCCGTGCCACTGACAACAAAAGTGGACAAAGAAGACGCAGCAAACAGACACAGAGAACAGACAACCCGGGTGGGGGGGGGAGGGGAGAGAAATAAATAAATTTAAAAAAAACAACAAAGTGAAGCTATTCAGTAAAACATACCCACTTTGATTTCACCCACGAGCCCCAGCCACCCTTCCCCAACCAGGTCTTTATAAGCTCCTTACCTGCAAAACTACACCTGAGGCTTTAGGGAGGAGTCACTGAATCAGGATTCTTCAGTGTTGAAACATGTTTTGTATTTTTAAAACTACAAAATATTGAATTAGGTGAAGTTACCAGGGTGACTGTAGCTTGGCAAGAGCCAGATAATATCATAAACAGAGGACACCAAGATGTGTAAGAGGGCATCGGAGGCTGTTGCTCGGGCTGCTAATTATCCTTGTATGTAGGCACCTGTTCACATGGGCAGACCCTCACAGGTTTTTCTATTGACAGGGCAGGTGACCGGGTCACGTGATTCTGCTCCCAGCGGGAGCTGAGGCTGTGACCCGGGCACCCGCTATTCATCCCCATCCTTCCTCACAGTTTAGCTTCCTTTTCAAGATTGGCATTTAAAAACTCTTCCTTCAGGTTCTCTTTGCATTATTGATATTCTGTTTTAAAATTGTCAAAACTTGCCTTCTCTTTCCACATAACCTTAGCACTACTTAAAAATAAATTTTAAATAAAGAGATTCTGGAGAATGGGAGAGGAAGAAGGTTGCACTTAGTGAGCAGCGATTGTGTGCCAAGCACTCCTGTTTTGTAATTTCATTGTAGCCCGGAAATGACTTTGCATATTGGATGTTTCCTCCCATTTTCCAGATGAGAAAATCGAGGCACAGTAAAACATACCCAAAGTCATATTTTCAGCATTTTCCATAATCAGTTGCTGCCAATGTTTCCTACAGTGTAATGCAGCTTCTCACCAAGGTTAGATGGAAAATGGTTCTTAATCGTCACAAAGCAAAGAACTTCCACAGCTTAACTCCAGAAAATTCTTTCTCATAGCTAACATAGAGTCCCTAGCAAATTATTCTCTTTTTATACTGCTCTATCTTTAGTGGGATTGAGCCTGACAGATGACCATCTCACGCATCGAACCTTTCATTTGTTTATGACTTTTCAGTCTGTATCTTGGCTAAAAGCCCCCAACTCCTGTCATCTTCTTTAGAATTAAGAAATAAGAATTATTGACCCTTGAAGCCTCTTCATTTTTCTCTCGCTGAGCCTTTTCTAAGTTTGGTGAGAAGAGGAGGACAGATTTGAAAGGAGAGATATTTAGGCTCACAGATTGTGCAGTGACATGAGCCTCAGTCTCCTCTTCCCTAAGACAGCAATAAGAACCCCGAGCCTGATGGGGTGGGCGTGGGAGTTTCAGTCGATAGGTGTAATAGCAGGAACAGGTGTATGTAATGTAGAGTGGTGGTATAATTAAGAGATGCTTCAAACATAGACCTTTGTACTAGTGGCCCAATACATGCAGAGGAAGTGTAAGGATTTCCAGGTGGTTCTTTGAGGGAAAGTTTGTTTTATTGGCATGATCCTGCTCTGCAGACTCAAAACTGGCATGCCAAATGCTCTCTCCCTGGACATGTTGAGAACCCCACTCACCTGGTGCATGAAATGTCACCCCTGGCTTTACACCAGTTTGGTCTTGGAGTTTATAGGAGACGCTGACACTGCCATGCAATGTTTTTCAACCCTAGCTTTGCATGACCCAACAAGGCCCCTTTTAAAAGTTGCCTGGGTGTTTCAGATGTGCCACCAGGGCAGGAGGTGTTCCAGATGTGCTGTAACGTTGCTTGGGTCTCATCAGTGGCCCAGGATCTTCATGCATCTTACACAGCTATGCTGGGTGACTTGTGCAGAATCTGAGGACAATGTTAGCTTGGGGCAGAGGGAGATTTTCCATTACCTCCTGTTGTAACTTTTATGCTTTTTAAATTATATGAACGTACAAGTCATTCAAAAATCAAATGATTAAAATTTTAAAATATGTATTTAACATATGGAGCTCTGGAGAATTTGTTCTGGTGCCAAGAGGCTATAGGGAATGCTAAAAATCACAGGGAGATTTTGTCATATGTGGAGCTGGCCTCCAGGCAAACCGTTCAAGGGATTCTGAAACATTTTGCAGAGTCCAGTTCAGATGTAATTTAAACATGTGGAAAATCCTTTATGCACCTTTTGTGGAGGGCAAAAAAAGTTTAATCCTTCAAGGGGGTGAACAACACACTATTAAAATTCCCATTCCAGTGGTGAGGTGTGGGACATTCAAAGACACTTCTCACCTCTAAGACGGTTTACAGAAGAGGATTTTAAAGGACCCTCAAGGAAAGGCCTTACTCTTCCATTGCAGTGACAGACATAAGCCATTATATACCTTGTCCTAACCTAAAAAACTGTGCAGGACCAAGTGTAAACTATAATGTAAACTACAGGCCATGGTTAGTAGCAATATTTCAATGCGTTCATCACTTGTCACAAATGTACCCCACTAATGAAAGACTTAATGGGAGAAAGTATGTAGGGGGATGGGGGCGGGGTATATGGAAATTCCCTATATTTTTATGTAACATTTATATAATTGAAAGCTTCTTTAAAAAAAATTAATTAAAAATTTTTTTAAAAAGCAAAGGACTTAAGGCATCAAGACACCAAAATTAGCACATAATGGCAAAGTTTCTCCTCTGTTATCTCTAAAAAACATACTCCTCCAAAAAATAATTCAAGAATCACAGGGGAAGAAACGCAATGTTTTTACCAACTGGCCACAGAACACATCTAGTGAATAATCAAGCATGTTATAAAATGATTAATTAAAGACTGAAAAACCCTTTAGAAAATGAAAAGGCACCTCTGGAATCATTTGAATTTCCAAGTAACTCTATTCGTGCACTGCCATCAAATTAAAAGATTTCATGGTCTCCTGTTACTGGTGGGAAACGAGACCTAACTAGTCTCTCTCTCCAACCTTTAGTCCTTGCTTCTCCCATTTCTCTAATTTAGTTTAGATTTATTACAGTGTATTGAATTTTAGCCAATTATCATCTGAGTCTTGCAAACCTCCTGAATGTTAACAGTTTATCCCTGTTCAGATGAATTTATTATATGACAGTGTGTGATGATTATTCATACGTGGAAAATATTACATCCTAACTTCCACTAACAGTGCATTTTTTTCTCTTCTATTTTTTTTCCTTCCTTCAGTGTTAAATATGCTTGTTAAGTATTTGTGTGGTTAAAGAATTAACAGGAGCAAATAATTACACCAAGTTGCTAGTTAGAAATCCTTTTTTGCCATGAGTATTGAGTGCTGTATCATATATGTATTTTTCATAAATACTAAAAAACAAATGATGACTAAATTTCCCTAAGTTGTCATTTGAGATTTAGTCTTTAAATTAGAAGATTTTCGAGGAGCTGGTCTTCTTTCAGAGCAGAGTCAGGGAAAAATAAAGGCATTAGTATGGCACTTAAGTGTTTTGGAGGGCACAGAAGGCGTGAACAATGAGAGTGAACAATGATATAGATTTTCTGAATGCAGACCAGTGACATGAGATTTGGCATTAAACCCAGACTGATGAGTCTATGTCAAGTGAAATACATAGAATGCTTTCATAAGGTTACGGGATAAGTTGCTTCTACTGATGTCCCCAGGAAGCGCTACTCAGTGCTTAGGGGCAGAGGTAAAAAGTTGCCTCATGTTTGTACTCTATGCCATTTTACTCTATGTACTCTTGAATTATACAACATGTCCTGGTAATTACTTTTCAACAATAAAATATTTTTTCACAAAATTATAAAATATGACTTTGCTCAACTCCATACAAATAAATTTGAAATACTTAATGATATAGATGGTTGTTCTAGGAATATAGAAAGTATCAATTACGGGAAGTTTTGGATCACAGAGTGGTTCAACAATGGCAGCGGAGGAATACTGATATGGGATGTTATTGACAGGATATATATGGTTGACAGGGAGTTATACAGGGCATATGCCCAGGGTATATGGTAATGTCTATATATACTCATAATGGAAACAATTAAAAACAACAGCTGGGGGGGTACTGGGCTCCTGGCCGGGGGGTCACTGTTGTGGGCCCTGGGAGAGCAGCGGCAATCCTCCAGGTGCAACGGCAAGAACCAGGAAGGAAGGAGGGCCCAACAGTGGGCCCTTGATACTAATGGCTACACTTTTGAGCCTATGCACCTGCAATAAGAACAAGGCCTAGAGTAGCATTGTGCCTGGGGGTTTCCTCCTGACAGCCTTCATGTTACTCAAATGTGGCCACTCTCACAGCCAAACTCAGCGTGTAGATGTGATGCATTCCCCCCAGCGTGGGACACGACACCCAGGGATGAGCCTCCCTGGCACCGAGGGATCACTACCACATACCAGCTGAAGAAGCAACTAGAAAATGACCTTGAATTAAAGATTCAATGCGGAACAGCAGAATATACCTGTCTACATATAATAACATGACTTCAGGAAGTGGTTTGACCTAATGTAAGGGGGAAATGGAAAGGAGAAATGAGATTATAAGGCTGTGAGTCTCTAAAAAAGAGTCTGGAGGTTGTCAGAAGGAATACCCCTATGTACAACTGAACAGAGTCTAAGAGACAGATAAGGTAGAAACAACCCCAGGTATTGGTTCTTTTGAGGGATAAAGAGACCCACGGGTTCTATGGTCATGGCAGAAGGGGTTCACTGCCATGACAGATGGCCCTTCTTTGGAGCTGGTGTCTCTGCGTGATGGAAATGGACTCAGAGGGGATCTCTTTTCACAAGACTTGCATGCTACTTTATTGGAATTGTAGTTGGTGCTGGGTTTAAGATATATGTAGGGGATTTGAATCTCTGGACTGATAATATGACACCCAGGCCCAAAGCCTCAACAGACTTCAGCTCCTACACTTTGACTTATTGGACTTACTCCACTCAGCTAACACGGAGTTGAAGAAGGTCAACCACCACAACATGGAGCCTAGAGTGTCTACAACTAGAAGCGGGAAGAGTGCATCCAGTACCCATGTGGAATCTAAGCCCTCACTTGACATAGGTGTGCAATGGACACAACCAATCCAATGTCCACAGAGAAAATGTGGAATGGGTGTGGGAACGGTAGCCATGGGGGCTGCTGGGTGTGGGGAACGGGAGGAAGAGATGAGATGTGGAGGCATTTTCGGGACGTGGAGTTGTCCTGGATAGTGCTTCACGGACAATTACGGGACACGGTAGATCCCCCCAGGGTCCACTGGATGGAACGTGAGAGAGTCTGGGCTATGATGTGGACCATTGACTATGGGGTGCAGTGATGCTCAGAGATGAACTTACCAGGTGCAATGGATGTATCACGATGATGGGAGAGAGTGTTGCTGTGGGGGGAGTGGGGGGCGGGGGCGGTGGGGTTGAATGGGACCTCATATATATTTTTTAATGTAATTAAAAAATAATAATAATAAATAAATATTTAAAAAAAAAAAAAAAAAGAAAGTATCAAAAGTGACCACAGAAGAGTAGAAACTCTAAATCGACCACAAAAGCAATAAAGCTCAGCTCCCAAAGAGCTCCAGGGCCATTTAGACTGGAATGCAAGAGACCTTGTAGAGTGTGTTAACTTTGAGTAACAAAAAGCGACACATTCTCTGAAAGTCTACAGAGAGACACAGAGCGATTGCTAACCCCTCGGAGAGGAGCTGGGCTGTTGTGCACAGAGAGAGGAGGAAGGCTTTTCACAAAGTCCTCTTTAGTTGTATGGGCTTTTATTGTGTGCACATTTATTCTAGTCAATAAATGATTAAAATCATTTATTTTTGCAATGTTGCATTGAGAGTGAGCCTTACTGAAAAGCCCTCGAATTTCTTTCAGGAAGCTTGGATTTCTGCTTGACAAGTTTTCCAGCCTCTCTAGCTGCCAGAATCACAAATAACCTTTGCAATCTAAATGAGAAGGCTGTAGTGGGAAATTTGTTCTTTTGCCTCCGTGTCTTTTCTATCCCCTCTTTGGCATGCTCTTTCCCTTCTTGTCCCCAGAGTCTCCAAATTGCCTTTCGAGGTTCAGCTCAGGAATCACTTTCCTAAGAAGTCTTTTCCGGATCTACCTCTCCATCCTTTACCTCCAACAGAGTCTGGTTATTTTCCTTTTACCTCTCATCTCCAAAAAACCAGCACTGCGCTAAGGAGGTCACATGCATTATCTCTTTTAGCTTTAGAGATAGAGATTGCAAACTGGCAATTTAAAAATATCTAATAGACATTCATAATAGATAAATTGATTGGCAAATCTCGAGGTTTCTAACATAGATTACTAATATATGTTTTCAAATATGTATGAACTTCTATTGGGAAATTAACCTATATGCTAAAAATAAACTGAGTATTGAAAATAAAATTAGATATATTGTTACTTTAACTTAGTGTTGAAATGGTGCAAAACAAACTACTAATGCTGAAGCTCTAGAATTAAAACTTTTTATAATTTCAAAGTCCAAATGTACTGAATTTTATTAAATTGTTAATAAATTATATCATAAGAAGGGGAAATGACTTTTAGGTACAGTATTTATCTCAACGCATCAGGAAATGAAACACATGACTGATTTGCTAAGTTTTTCAAAATCTAATAGCCTTTTTTTTAGTGTACAATTCAGTGGCATTAATTTTTAGTGCACTTTTTTTTAAACAGTCTTTATATTTTGGAGCAGTTTTAGGTTTACAGAAATTGAGCAGACAGTACAGAGTTCCCATATACTGTCTCTTCCCCCACCCCCTTACAGTTTCTCCTATTATTAACATCTTGCATTCCTGTGGTTTATCTGTTACAATTGTTAAACCCATTTTGATACATTATTATTAACTAAAGTCCTTGGTTTACATTAAGATTCTCTCTTTGTGTTGTACAGTTCTATGGGTTTTGACAAATGCATAATGTCACTTATCCGCCAGTGCTGCATGGAAACTACAGAATAGTATTACTGTCCTAAAAATCTTCTGTGCTCCACACACTCATCCCTCCACCCAAACGCTTGGCAACGACTGCTCTTTTTACTGTCTCAATAATTCCGACTTTTTCCAGAATGTTATATATTTGGAATCATACAGTATGCAGCCTTTAAGACTGGCTTCTTTCATTTAGCAACATGCATTTAATATCCCTGTCTTCTCGTGACTTGACAGCTCATTTCTTTTTATTGCAAAGTAATGTTCCTTTCATGGATGCACCGCAGTTTGTTTATGCATCCGCCAAGTGAAGGGCCTCTCAGTTTCCTCCAGTTTTTGGCAATTATGAATCAACATTCACGTGCAGGTTTTTTGTTTGATTGTTGTGTGTGTGTGTGGACATAGTCTTCACCCCATTTGGGTGACTACCTTTGTGCGCAATTGCTGGATTATATGGTAAGTCTATGTTTAGATTTGCAAAGAACTGCCAGACTGTCTTCCCAAAGGGCTGTGCCATTTGGCGTTCCCGCCAGCAATGAATGTGAGTTTCAGTTGCTTCACATCCTCACCAGCATTTGGTGCCGTCAGTGTTTGACATTTTAGTCATTCTGATAGGTGGGTAGTGGTAGCTCGCTGTGGTTTTAATTTGCAGCTCCCTAATGACATATGATGTTGCGTACCTTTTCATACGCTTATTTGCCATCTGTCTATTTTCTTTGGCAAAGTGTCTGTTCAGATCTTTGGCCCATTTTTTAATTGGCTTGTTTGTTTTCTTTTTCCCCCCCAAAAAGGAATTTTTTTTGTTATCTTGGATATAATTCCTTTATCAGATACGTATTTTGCAAATAATTTCTCCTAGTCTGTGGCTTATCTTTTCATTCTCTTAACAATGTCCTGTGAGGGCAGAAGTTTTACTTTTTTTTTTAACGCCCCCCCTTGTGGCTTTTTGCATGCTCTCTGCCCCCTGTGTCCATTCATGTGCATTTTCCTGTGTCTGTATTTATTTATTTTTATCCCCCACTCCTTGTGGCTTGCTTGCTGTCCACTCTGTGTCCATTCGCTGTGCGCGCTTCTGTGTTTTTTGCTTGTCTCCCTTTTTTTTTTGTTGCATCACCTTGCTGAGCTGGCTCTCCACTGCATCTGCGGGCCGGGCAGCGCTCTGCAGCGTGTGGGTGAGCCTGCCTTCACAAGGAGGCCCTGGACACGAACCCCAGGGCTCCCGTATGGTGGACGGAAGCCCAACTGATTGAGCCACAGCCGCTTCCCCAGAAGTTTTAAATTTTAATGGATTTAACTAATCAATTTTTCATGGATCATAGTTATGTTTTTCTGTCTAAAAACTCAACACCAAACCCAAGATCACCTAGATTTTTCTCCTGTTTTCTTCTAGAACTTTCATAGTTACATATTTTACATTTAGATCCATTGGTCCATTTGGGGTTAAATTTTGTGAAAGGTACAAAGTCTGTGTTTAGATATTCATTTTTGTGTTCATAGATGTCCAGTTGGTCCAGCACCATCTGTGGATAAGGTTGCCCTTTCTCATGGATTTCCCTTTGCTCTTTTGTCAAAGATCAGTTTCATTTTTGTTTCATTTTCTATGTTCATTGCTCTATTTGTTCTTTCACTAATACTACCCTGTCTTGATTATTGTAATTTTGTAGTAAATCTTGATGTTGGATAGCTAACTTGGTTTAAGAATTTATTTCAATTCCAGTTTTTGCCTGTTGCCAAGCATATTCATTCATAAAGAAACAATTATACTTCATCTTCAGTGTTGTGGTGATAGATGTTTTTAAAGAGAATGTTTTTTTATAAAACAGAGGTATATTTTCTTTGACTAACTAGGGCAGCTTAAAATGCTATTGTCCTTTGGTTTTACCAACACAAAATTTTAAAAACAAATGATCTCTTCAGAAAAAATCTGATATTTTAAGTCTTCATGCCCTGGGTTAAATGAATGCAGTCTACTCCTGGATTATCATCACATGTAACTAGAAGCCCAAAGAAGGGATTCTAGGTGTACCTGACATTTTCATCACACTGTGTTAGGTAAAGGTACCTAACAAACATTGTGAGTATGTATGATAGTGAGGTACGAGAGCTGTTATTATTTGAGGCAAGCCTGGTCCTCCTTTTAATGAAATCAGTCCATTTTCACTTACACTATGAAGCTCTGGGTCTATCACCTCCTCAGCTGTGTGGGAAACACCGAAATGAATAAATATAACCCATGCCTTCAGGAAACCAAATTTCCTCATTAAAATCTGGAAGGGTTTTTTGGCTACATTTTCTTTTCATAAAAAAAATAAAATAAAATAACGTGCCTGTGGGGAAAAATACTGGACTAGTTTGTGCCATTCTTATGCAATAATGGAAGAATATAGAATCCTCACCTCTCAATCTGCCTTTTAAGGTATACAAATAGGAAAACAAGATCAATCAAGTTGGGACCATAATGACATCTGTTTTTCATAGCTACATCTTAGAGTTCAATGTTTATCTGTCCCCAAGTTTAAATATTTGGGAGTTGAGGCAGAGGCAGGGAAAAATCATCTTTTTTCTTGCTTTCATCATGCAGAAATGTTTGAGTTAGAACAAGTATTCAATCCATTGATCTTCTACCCTTAGACCACCCTCCAGCCCTCCTTCCACTCTTTTCCTATTTTTACTATCCTCTATTCTCCAGAAAAATCCCTTCTGCTATGCTCTTGCTCAATACCTTGACTTGTCTTCTCCCTTATTACCCTCAGAGCCTGGAAAAGACACTCTTCATAGTCTAAGATATATCCGAAATTCCACATACAAACTAAAATCTGATGAGAGAGTAGTAACACTTCTCAGTCTAAAATGTTTTATGAGACATCATGCAATGTCTTATAATATACACAAGGTTCATATGTCTCAGCTTATATAATATTGTTTGACTTTGTAAGTAAATAAAGCAAGGGAGGATATCACAAACCTTGAAGTTACAGCAGGTTTAATGAAGTAAACAAGTTTGCTCCCAATTTGATTGCAGCTCTCTGGGCATGGGGTGAATGAAAATATTCACTCACAGGAGGAGAATTATACTCCATCTTCAAATTTGTGCAGACAGAGACTTTAAAAGAGAAACTACTTTGATAAAACAGACTTGCTGTGTTAAGGAAAATCCAGTTGAAACCAGCTTCTCCTCCTAAGCATTTTGGCCCTGTTCACATCATCACATTTACAGGAAATGCAAATTTCCTTAACAGCTTCCTGGGGCTCTTTTCCTTATCTGAGGTTTCCTATGGTTTCATCATTCATTCATTCATTTAATTTTTTAAAGATATATTGTATTTATTTATTTGTTTCTTCCCACCCCTTGGTTGTTTTTTTCCCTCGCTGTGTCTGTTCATCTTCCTTGTTTTTTTAGGAGGCACTGGGAGCCAAACCCAGGACTTCCGATATGGGTGGGAGTTGCGTAGTCACTTGAACCATCTCCGCTCCTTGCTTTGTTGCGTCTCTCATTATGTTTTCCCTCCCTGTGTCTCTTGTTGCGTCATCTTGTCATGTCAGCTCACTGCACCTGCCCATATCGCCAGTTTGCTGTCTAAAGAAGACACTGGGAAACTCTGCTGCCTGCTTTGCTGTGCCTCTTGCTATGTTTTTTCTTCTTGTGTCTCTTGTTGTGTCAGCTCTCCACACTTACCTGTTGCACCAGCTTGCTGTCTTCTTTAGGAGGCACAGGAATCTGAACCAGCAACATCCCATGTGGCAGGCAGAAGCCCAGGCACCTGAGCCACATCTACTTCCAAATTCAATTATTTTTTAGCAAGCATTTATTTACCACCTACAGAAGTTACACAATCTGTGCTCATGGACAAGCAATTTCCTCCTACTCTGAAGCTGATTTCTGGAACTTGCTTTCCTAACAGAAGTCAGATGTTTCTCTTTGCTTTCTCTTTCTGGAATCTGTACCATAGATAATAGTGAGTTTTCAGTTTTCAAATACATTTACTTCCATTTAGTGTCAATTAGAAATTAAAACACAAACAGCTTAGTACTTAATTTCAGTTACGTTTACCCTTTGAAAACTGTGTGATTGTTTGCAAACTATTTCACATAGGTCACACATTTAATGATGTTTTATCTGGCTTTTTTTTATGTCCACATGAGTTCAAACTGGAAAAAAAAATTAAGTCACCTTTAGGAGTTTCACTATAATGAAGCATAAATGATGAAAAACACGTCTTTTATTAAAAGGTTAAAAGTATTTCCCAGTAAGTTTGTCATATGATCTTAAACCAAGAAAGAAGGTGTCAATAAAAAGAATGTTTATGGGGAGCGGCTGTGGCTCAATCAGGTGGGCTCCCATCTATCATATGGGAGGCCCTGGGTTCCTGTCCCCGGGCCTCCTTGGGAATGGAGGCTCGCCGCAGGTTGTGGAGAGCTGACCGCCAGGACGCAGCAGAGTGCCGCTGGGCCCGCAAGCGCCACCGACAGCCAACTCAGCAAGGTGACGCAACAAAAAAAAAGGGAGACAACCAAAAATGCAGAAGAGCATGCAGCAAATGGACACAGAAAGCAGAGAGCAAGCAAGCCTCAAGGGGGGTCGGGGGGAGATTAAAAGTAAACAAATAAATACAGACACAGAAGAATGCACAGCAAATGGACACAGAGAGCAGACAGAAAGCAAAAAGCCACAAGGGGGGGTGGGGGATAAAAAAAGAATGTTTATTACAATCTCATTTAGGAAAAAATATTTATATGTAGAAAGATATCTAAAGGGTTATATTCTTGTAGTGGAATTTATTGGGTACTTTTTTTCACATCCATTCCCTTTTCACATTCTTAATAATGATCCAGCTTTTCCCAACATATGTTTGGTGGGGTAGGCTCCATTCCCATTTTCAGCAGTGGGTCCCTAAATGATGAACCAGTGTTCCTTATTCTCCTGACCACACTTATTGGTTCAGGGATGGACATGTGACTCAGATCTTTTTGTCCGTGCTTTCCAAGAAGATTTTCTATTTTCTGGTGATTTAAGCCTGGAAGCATGTAGCCCAGGAAATTTTTGGCAGCCATCTTGTGACCATGAGGGGCAGCACACCATGAATGGGAGAAGACTGGAAGAATGGAGAGAAAATGGTGTCCTGCAACCTGTTCTCATCATTTGAGCAGCTAGAAAGATCTCACCTGAAGAACTATCTCGAGATATTTGAGTAAATTCCATTTTTCAAGGCAGTCTGATTTCAGCTTTTTTTTTTCAACAAATAAAACATCCAAAACTGATAAAATATTAGAGTGTTATATAAGTTCTAGAAGATTTTCATATTATTTTTATTTTAAAATAATATTTTAAGATTATTCTACAATGAAAGTGTATCTTTTGTGTAAACTTTGAAATGTGAAATATTTCTGCATCTGCAATGGTTCCATAGGGTAATATTTTCTGACTATGTATAGTCCATAACAATTTGATAACATTAATTTCATCTGTTTTTAATGTCTTACCTTTCAAGTATTCCTATAGACAAAGAAATATCACTTACTTGACTTAGCAACTCTGTCTCTTATAATTAGGTCATCCATCTTGGGTGTATTATATCCAGTTAAAGATATCTTCATACTTACAGATGCACTTGCAATGAGTGATTGAGCAAGGCTTATTGATGTTTCCTGTTATGGTTTGACATTTTCATCATACCGGCCTCCCTAATCTGAGCAGTGGCTCCCCCTGCTTGTAGATCCATTTGTGTTATCTTTGAAATCATTTGGGGGAGAAAGGAGACATTGAGGAAACAAAAACTATGCATGCAGGCTCATTTTTCTTACCCCATCCCATGACCGAGGACACCTCCACCTTCACCCTGAGCTCTGCTTCCCTGATCTTTTTAATTCCCTGCACTGGCTGACCACTACGGGCACTCTTTTCTTCTAGATTTCTCCTGCTTCCTTCTTGCAGGTTCTGCCTCCAGCTGATGGCCTCCCGGGACCACCACAGCAAGGGAGGGACCCTGTGCTGTAATCCAGTAGCCTGGCAGCCTGAGAGGAGCCCAGGGCCAACCATGTTGCATGACATTCATCTAACCTCATTTTCTATATATTGATCACTCCCATAAAGGGTAAGTCAAGAGGTGAAGTGGTCCTTGTAGCAAAGTAAGCAGAACCAAAGACAGCTTTGAAATAAATGCCCCTCTTCAGTATCTCTGCCATTGCCTCTGAAAATCTCCTAATGCCACCATTCCAGAAACAAAAAGGAGTCATTTAAAGAGCTCCCCTCCCTCCTCTTCCTGATATTCATGAAATTCTGTCTTTCTCATTCACCTTTTTTCCTTCCCCACACTTTCCATTGTTTTAGAGGATGCTTTCAGTTGGATGAAGTATACAACTATATTAGAAAAGAAAAGAGAAGCTCAGAACACAAACTATATTCATCTTAGGTGAGTGAAAACTTCTGACTTGTCACAAGCTTAAAACACTAAATAATATTTCAACAGGTATCTCTTACTAATTCACCCTTCTCATATACCCTACACCCCAGGACTCACTTTTCCAGCCTTTGCCCACCATTGTTCTCCTGGACATAGAACCAAGTAAGAACCAGAGAAAATTTCCAACTGACTTGGCCTGGGTATCCAAGATCTCTCTCTCTTCTTATCTCTCATCCTTATTATTTCAGAGAGTGAATTTTATTTTATTCTTTTTTTTTTTTTGAAGCTATAGTGCACTAACTGGTTCAAAATTCTAAAGGAACAAATATGTGGAATACATCTGTATACATCTTTCCTCTAACCCCTCTGTTCCTCTGTCCCACAGAAGCAACCTGCCTCTTTCGTATTCTTTCAACTGTTCTATTTGCATATAAAAATGTATCTTATTTTGATAGGTTTGGGATTTAATCTTCATTGTCTTGCAGGGGTTAGAAAGCTCTTGCTAGTATGAGGCATGAGGTGTCAGTGTAACTGCTCATGTAAGTAACACACTTCTGTCTTATGATTGCCACCATCTTTCAGAAACTCAACAATAGACCGGAAGGCACCCCTGACATTTATCAAGCCACATTTTTTAGTCTGCAGGGTGCTTAAGGAGCCAGAGCCTTGTATATTCCATGGCCACAAATACTAGAATCACTGCCATCTGGATTCACTGCTTTCTATACTTGGTACGCAGGAGAGATTTTGGGATCCCCACTCACCAACCTCTTTGAAATTCATTTTACAGCACTTCTGCATTCAATCCCATTTTGTGAGTTATGAGCCTCATGTTTGGTTTTGGTTTGGTTTGGTTTGTTGTTGTTGTTTTTGGTGCTTGTTTTGTTGAACACATCTCCATTCCCTTCTTGAGAAATGGTTTGAACAAATGTCTTTCTTTTGCCCTCCCACTCGATTGATGGTTTGGATGGGAATAGAATTTTAGGTTGGAAATTATTTTCCCTCAAAATTTTGAAAGAATTGTTTCTTTTGTCATCCAGTTTCCAGTGTTGCTGTTGGAAAAAAAAGAAAGAAAGCAGCTGCATTCTAATTGCTATCCTTTTTTTGTGGCCTGTTGATATTGCTGCTATTGTTTAGCTTTATTTTTCTGGACACTTGTAGGATCTTATTTTGTCCCCACTGCTATGAAAATTTTAAAATGTTGATCTACTTTCATTCATTGTATTGGGCTGAGTATCTCCTTGAATCTAGTTCAATGAAGTTCACTCACGAACTTCAATTCTAGGGAATTATTAAAATTACTTTATTGATTGTTTTCCTCTATATTCTCACTCTTCTTTTCGGGAATTCTGTCATTTAAATGTTAGACTCTTATTTTCCTAACTTTTGCCTCTTGTTTCTCATCTCTGTCATTTTGCTTTACTTTTGGTACATTTTGCTCTACTTGCCTACACCTTTAAAGCTTTCTATTACCCTTTTTTCATTTCTACTACCTAGTTTCTAATTTTTGAGATTGCCCTGTTATTTTGCATCCTGTCTTTAGCATCCTGTTCTTATTTGCAATGTCTTTAGCATCCTGTTCTTATTTCAGAGACACAATATCTTTTATGCTTTTTAGGGAAATTCTGATGGCAATTTTCTGATCTTGCTCCTGAACTGGTCAGCAGGCCATATTTCTCCAGAAAAAAAATTTCCAATATTCTGAATGGATGGCAAAAGTCTCACTGCTAGAGTTCTGAAGGCCAAATGGAAGAAGAGAGTTGCTGTCTCATTATTTAGCATTCAGGTATACACACTGGTAAGTATTATCCCAAACCTAGTTGATCAGAACCTTTATGTGTGGCATAATTTGCAGCCTCCTTCTTAGAAGAAATTGCAATTCCTGATCAAGTGTTTAAGCGATAAACTGATAAACTTTAATGAAATTAAGATCTCTTCTAAGACACTAGCTTCTCACCCTCTCAACTGTCTTTTTAGGAGAATAAATACTCTCTAAACAAATGTTCTTTTCCTTATATTCAGATTAACCTTTCCATTTTTCTGTAAATGTTCCTACCAGAAGTGAATATTTGAATAGCCTTGGTTTTTTTTTTTATATATTACTAAATATCTTTTATTGTACTTTAATCTCACATTTCTTTTTTTTCCCCAAATTCTACTCAATTTATTCATTTTTTAAAAAGATATTACATTAAAAAAACACGAGGTCCCCATTCACCCCCACCGCCCCCACCCCACCACACCCCCCACAGTAACACTCTCCCCCATCATCATGTCACATCCATTGCATCTGGTGAGTACATCTCCAGGCATCGCTGCACCCCATGTCCCGTGTTCCATACCATAGCCCACACTTTCCCATGTTCCATCCAGTGGGCCATGGGAGGACATACAACATCCGAGAATAGCCTTGTTTTAGGTCTCTTTCCTTAACAGCAGATTTGAGTAAAACAGTGACATATGCTCTTCTGTAAATTATATGAATATTTTTAAACTACATAGTCAATGCACAAGTTTTTTAGTTTAATGCAACTGTGCCTGGAACCACAGTCCAAAAACTCTGTTTTTAAACTCTTTAGAGAATAAGCTTCCAGATTTCAGCCCAGAGACATGGTCACGTGGAGCCAGCAAGGGGTCATAGGGACTTATCTGCTTATAGGATTGCTTTCACAAACATTGTTTTAGCTAGCACCCTTCATCCCAGTTCCAGAAAAACCTAGTCACTAATTATTTCCCACTCTAGCGAACCCATTCCCATCCATTGTTCACTTGCCTCAGGAATGCTAAGTCAGTTACCCTTATCCAACAACTTTTCAACTTCCATAATTTTACTGCTTTTATACCTCTCCTGCTATGGCTCTCTATGCTTTAGGTGCCTTTGGTAAAATTTGGGGAGCAAAATTAAGTTCCAACTTAACCCTGAAAATTTCATCCTTATTGTCAATGTTTTATTTCTCCCTAATATTCTAAACCTTGATAAATACATGGGAAATACCTTCAATGTAAAAATAAAAAGAATTTTAAAATCTTAGGGATGATCATGACTTTTGATTTTGTTGCACATGTTTTCTGCTGTTGTTGTTTGTTTACTTGAAGGCCAATACATCTTCATTCATTCAGTGGGGAATGGCATTCTTAATAAGCTCATGGATTTTTGTCTTCCTTCTGAACCCATTCAACTGCATCCCTTGAAATACTCCTGACTCACAGACTTTTCAAACTCCAACAAGGATCAGTTCCTTGGAAACCTAAGCAGAAATATGTTTCCATACCCTTCATCTCTGAGCCTTGTTTCCTTTTGACCTGATTTTCAGAATGACCACAATCATCAATACATTTACACTTGGATGCTACCAAAAAGATGTCTATTGAAAACTTGGTCTAAGAATTGAGGTAGGAAATCTTGAGGCTTTTAGGCAAATATTTCCCTCAACAATATTTCTTGCTCTCCATTAAAGGCAGCTTAAATGTTTCACAGACCCAGATAGAGACACGGTCCTGGGAAGCCTGTTCTATGGAACTCTTGTCTGGGTTTCGCATCACATCAAGTGTCATCTACTCCAGTGCCTTCACTTTACAGATGAGAAATGAAGCCCAACAAGATTAAGCCACCAGATAGTTTGTCACACAGGTAGAACTACCAGCCATCAGCCCCCTTCCAGTCCCAGACGAAACACTTGCTATCATGGCGGAGCAGGCAACATGGTCCTTTTCCCAAAAGGCCATCTTGACAAAGTCCATTCCTCGTTGCATGTCCATTGCACTACACTCAGTGGAACGGTTCAGCTACCTTCACGTTTTCCCAATGTTTCATACCATTTTCCCAATTTTTCAGTTTGGCCAAACCCCAAACATATTTTTTTCTTCTTTAGTTTCTTTTAAATGTTACATTAAAAAAATATGAGGTCCCCATAAAACCCCCCATCCCACCCACCCCACCCCTCCCACATGAACTACCTCTTCCATCATTGTGGCACATCCGCTGCACCTAGCGAATACATTCTGGAGCACTGCTGCACCACATGGGCAGTGGTCCACATTGTAATCCACACTCTCCCCCAGTCAATCCAGTGGGCCATGACAGGACACACAACATCCAGCATCCATCTCTGCAGCACCCTCTAGGACAACTCTAAATCCTGAAAATGCCCCCACACCATATCTCTTCTTCTGTCTCCCTATCATCAGCAGCCACCGTGGCCACCGTCTCCACATCACTACTACAATTTCTTCCCTTACTAATCCCAATAGTTAGTTCCCCAGCAGAACACCAGTAAGCCAAACTTCTTCCTTTTCAATATGTATACCTCAAAGAAAGTTTGAGCTGTCTGTTTCTGTTCCATTGGCTGCACGATTTAAATTGTAGTAAGAACTATCCAAGTGCAAGAAGTCTTTTATATCTCTGTTTAAGCTTTCAACAACCTCTCTGAAGCATTTCATGATGGAAAGCCTCCTCATTTTGGGGGAATGCCTTCAACTAAATGTCGCATGCACCTGTCCAATAAGGTGAAATATTAAGGATGAACAAGTCCAGGAGTTCAGGACCCTTTGATAAGGAATGGGTCATGCCCAGATCGGAAGAATATAATTTATACTGCAATTCTAATTTTAACAAAGTTAGAACACATATGTAATGAGAAACCATTTTTTCATACTAAGTTAATAGCTTTCTTAAGTATTAAAGGACCCTGGCAACAAACTATATTTATGTTTTTGTATTCTGAAATTTTTTTCATTCAACATTGTATCATGAGCAGTTTCATTAAACTTATAATTCAAAAACATGACTTTATGGCAGTAAATTATTTAATTCCATAATTATCTTTTAGCTAATTTTTTTCTTTATAAATCATGCTTAGGGGACATCCTTGTATATAAGTCCTTAAACATATCTCTGATAATATCCAAAGAATAGGTTCTTAAAACTGGGATTGCTAGGTTAAAGACTATAAACTTCTTTAAGACTCCTGACACAAATTACCAAATTGCTTTTCATAATGCCCTTTATCTGTTTTGAAGTCTTTATAATATGGACTTAAATTATCTCCTAGAAGTTGGAATTTAGGTTCTTACAAATTTTCCCTAAAACAAATAAGCAGTTCTTAATGCCATTAATTATTTTTTAAATTAAAAAATTTTAATTGTTTTTTTTGAAGATACATAGATCACAAAAAAATGTTACACTGAAAAATAAGAGAGGTTCACATATACCCCACAATACAACCCACCCACTCCTCCCACATCAACAACCTCTTTCATCACTATGGCACATTCATGGCATTTGGTGAATACATTTTGGAGCACTGCTGTACCACATGGATTATAGTTTACATTGTAGTTTACACTCTCCCCCAGTACTTTCAGTGGGTTATGACAGGAAATATAAAGTCCAGCATTTGTCCCTGCAATATCATTTAGTACAACTCCAAGTCCCATGGCCACTTTCTCCAGATCAATGCTACAGTTTCTTCCATTACTAGTCACGATAGTTCTATAGTAGAATATCAGTAAGTCCACTCTAATCCATATTTTATTCTTCCATCCTGTGGACCATGGGTTGGTGATGTCCACTCCACCTCTTTATAAAAGGGGCTTAGATCCCACATGGTTGATGGATGCAATTCTCCTGCTTGCAGTTGTAGGTACTCTCAGTTCCCTGGTGTGGTGGTTGACCATTTTCACCTCCCATTAGCTGACCTGGGTAAGTCCAGTGAACCAGAGAATAGGAGTTGCAATTCTGCTGAGGCTCAGGGCCCAGCTGGCACATAGCCAGTCCAGAGTTTGAAGTCTCCTTGGTATACACCAACCCCAGTACCAACCACATGTTCAGTAAAAGTGACAGAAGAGGCAAGTGTGGCAAGGTCACATCTGAGTCCAACTCCATCACACTCAGCAACACAAATTACAAAGTAGGGCTCACTGACAAGGCACTGAACTCCAGAGTCATCTGCCATGACCATAGAACCTCTCTGTAGCCCTCAGGAGCACCAGTACCTGGGGTTACATCTGCTTTGCTGTCTCTGAGATCCTGCTTAGGCATGGATAACCACAACCCCTCTGATGATCTCCTGACTCTTTTTTGAAGACTCTTAGCCATATAAACTCATTTGTCTTTACCATTTCCCCCTTTTATTCAAGGTCTTTTTCTATTTGCATCACCAGTTAGTGATTGGTAGGAATCCCTCAGTGCCAGGGAGGCTCATCCTTGGGAGTCATGTTCCATGCTGGGAAGAAGGTAACGCATCTACATGCTGAGTTTGGCTTAGAGAGTGGCCACATTTGAGCAACATGGAGGCTCTCAGGAGGTAACTCTCAGGCCACCCTGCAGCTCTAAGCCTAGTTGAAATTTCAGGCGCATATGCTCCTAAGCATAGTCATCAGTATCAAGGGCTCATTATTGGACCATCTTTCTTCAATGTTCATTGCCCTTCCACTTGGGAGATTGTTGTTGTTCCATTGGGGAATGTGACAGCTCCCCTCAAGGAACTCAGCACTCCCTCAGTTGCTGTCTGTAACTGTAACTACTATGAAAATAGCCAATGAATGTCTGAACATTTTATATACCCTATATACATGCCCTAGATAACTTCCTCCCAACCATGGATCCCCCATCAATAACACCACACACCAACATTCCTCCCCTGCCATAGTCAAACCCCTCTATCGTCCAAAACTTCTTAAAAAATGAAGCCTATTATATTGCCAGATTCAATTAATAGGAAAATGAAATAGCAATGATAGAATTAAAGATCAGAAATAGAATACCTACTAATTTAGAAAAACTAAAATAAAGGAAAAATAAACTGGGGTATTAAAAAATAAAAAAGACCATAAAACTTTGTTTTTGATATTTTGCCTTTCATTACTGTAATAGGTGTTGTCCTGTATGTGTAGTGGCAAGGCAATTTCTTCCATTTCTTCCTCATTGTCCACATTCTTTTATTTTTTTAATTTTTAATTTTGTTTTCAAGAAACTTTGGATCACAGTAAACTCACATATACAACATAGGGGATTCCCATATATCCAACATCAAACCCTTTTTCCCCTTCCCCAGCAAGGATCTTCTTACATATTCATGTTATATTTGCTGCAGCTGATGTATAGATATTGAAACATAGCTACCAAACATGATTCCATTTTGGTTTACATTATGGTTTATATTTTAGATTGTACAATTTTCTAAATTTTTAATTACATTATAGTTTACATTATGGTTTACATTTTAGCTTATAGATTTTTATATATTTTTGGTGAAATTATATATCCATCACTGCATGATCTTGTAGAACACTTCCATTGCCCCCCAATTACCCTGCTTCGATCTATTCTATTCCTGTCTCCCGCTCTCCTCAGGACCCACAGTGACAACCAAACTTCACTACTTGAAGGTCCAAATTCACAGATACTTGCAACAATGCTGAGGGCTTGACATACTAGACTGTCCTCCCCCATTGGGAACCACCAATTCTCTCAAGAGACGCAAGTCCCTCTGTTGGAGAACATCAGGCCTTCCCAGGATGTAGGTATACCTTCTCATTGTATGGGTCTCTGCCCAATGATAGAACACACTATGACCAGATGAGCACTCACACTCCCCAGAAATCTGCCCCTGTGCCAGATGCCCCCACTTAAGCACCTTAAGCAGGTAATCCTTCCTTATTATATTTTCTAAAGAGTTTTTTCAACATTATAGTTTCAACCACATACCCAACAATCTCCCATGTTCAACAGTTCCCCCCAACTACCCCCCCACCCAATTCCTTGGGCCATCTGACCCATCTGCTCAACTCTAGCCCCCTCAAGCCTGCAAAGCCCCACCCAAAAGTATCCCTATGCCCCCGTCTTATCTTTTCCTTGTACAAATACTTACCTTCACTTTATCATGGATTTTGCCCATGTAGGCAGCAGCTCACAACCTTCCTCCCCTCTCCCCAATTTCCTGTAAGCCTATAATCCAGTCTCTAGCTCTCCGAGACAGCTTGGTTTGCTTGTTTCATATCAGAGAGGTCATGTAGTATTTGTCCTTCAACACCTGGCTTGCTTCACTCAACATAAGGTCCTCAAGATTCATCCATGTTATCCCATGTATTTGTACAATATACCTTCTTATAGCTGAGTGGTATTCCATTGTATGTATATACTACATTTTGTTTATCCATTTATCTGTTGATGGGCATTTGGGTTGATTCCAACTTTTGGCAATAGTGAATAATGTTGCTATGAACATTGGTGGGCATATATTGGTTTGTGTCCTTGTTTTCAGTTCTTCTAGTTATATACATAGCAGGGGAATTGCTGGGTCATATGACTTAATGCCATTAATTTTTAAAAATAATCTTTTTATTTTTATTTGTGGTGAAATACACACAACATAAATTCATTTTATTCATTTTAAGTGAACAATTCTTTGACATTAAGTACATTTGACAATGTTGTGTATCTTTCACCACTATCTATTTCCAGACTATTTTCATCATCCCAAACCAAAATTATACTCATTTAGCAATAAATCTCCATTCCTTCTCTCCCCACTCCTACCTTTGGTAACCACTAGTCTGCTTTCTCTATGAATCTGATTATTCCAAGCATTTCATATAAAATAAATCATACAATGTTTGTCCTTTTGTGTCTGCTTTATTTCATTCAGCATGATGTCTTCAAGGTCATCCATGTTCTAGTATGTATCAGAGCTTCATTTCTTTTTATGGCTGAATAATATTCCATTCTATGGATATACCACATTTTGTTTATTCATTCATCTATTGCTGGACACTTGGTTACTTACACCTTAATGGCTATTGTGAATAATGCTGCAAAGAACAGCATACCTGTCTGAGTCCCTGCTTTTACTTCTTTGGGGTATATGCCAAGGAGTGGAATTGCTGTTTCATAAGATAATTTTATGTTTAACGTTCTGAGAAACCATGAAACTGTTTTCCACAGTGGCTGTACCTTTTTACATTCTCACCAACAATGTACTATGGTTCGTGTTTCTAGCCATCCTTACCAAATCTTGTTTTTCAGCTTCTTAATAATAGCTAGGCTTGCAAGTAAGAAGCGTATTTCATTTTCATTTCTCTAACAGCTAATGATGATGAACATCTTTTCATATGCTTATTGGGCATGTAAATATATTCTTTGGAGAAATTCAAATCCTTGGTCCATTTTCTAATTGAGTTGTCTGCCTTTTTGTTGTTGAGCTGCAAACATTTTTATATATTTCTAGATAGTAAACCCTTATCAGATATATTTTCCAAGTATATTCTAACATTCTGTAGGTTGTATTTTTACTTGCTTGCTAGTATTCTTTGATACACAAGAGTTTTAAATTTTAGTGAATACCATTTTACCTATCTTTTCTTTTGTTGCTTGTGCTTTTGTTGTAAACTCTGAAAACCCATTGCCCACTTGAAGGCCCTGAAAATATTTCCATATGTTTTCTTGTAAGAGTTTCATAGTATTAGCTTTTATATTTAGGTGTTTAATCATTTTGCATTCATTTTTTGTAAATGGTGAGAGATAGGCATCCACAGTCATCCTTTTGCATGTAGATTTCCATTTGTCCCAATACCATTTGTTCTTTCCCAATTGAATGGACTTGTGACCCTTGTGGAAAATCAGCTGGCTATAGATAGACTCTCAATTCTACTTTATTGGTCTATATTTCTATCCTTATGCCAATACCACATTATTTTTTAAATTTTATAGACATATATCACTCTTATATGAACAAATGTAAATAATAAATGTATAATAAAAACAAACATGTGTATCATCATATAGTGTTCCCATACATCACCCTATCACTAACACTTTGCATTATTTTGAAACATTTCTTACAAACTATGAAAGAGCATCATCAAAATATTACTACTAACTATTGCCCATATTTAAATTTGGTGTATTTTCCCCCAACCTACTCAGTTATTAACACACTGCATTAGTATTACATATTTGTCATAGTTCATGAAAGAACACTCATATTTCTCCTTTTAACACCAGTCCATTTTCTACCACGGGATCCACTGTGTTATATAGTCCCCTGTTTTATACAATCCATTCAAAGTTTATACTCAGTGGCTCTCACATTCATAATAGAGTTGTGCTGTCATCAACTCAGTTATATTTTAAAATGTTTTCATTATTCCAAAAGGAAAAAGCTCCATACTCCCTTTTACTCCCCTGTTATTGTCCCTTAAAATTGATATATCTTCTTTGCCATTGCTGCAAAAATATTACAATATTACTGTTAACTATCATCCACAAGTTACATTAGTTGTAATTTCCCAGTATATCACCATATTCTTAACACTTTGTAAAAGAATAACTTTCTTATATTTATACTATTAACCACAATCTTCATCTACCATTGACATCACTGCTATACAGTCCCTAGATTATTCTCTAGCTTCCTTTCAGTTGACATTTACATCCACAGACTACCCCTTTAAGCCACAATTACATTTACAAATCAGCAGTGTTAATTGTAGCTACATATTGCCATCAAACTCTATTAATTTCCACACTTTTACAATAAATCTTATTAAAAATTCTGCATACATTAATGAGACCATACAATATGTCCTTTTGTGTCTAGCTTATTTGACTCAACGCAATTATCCTCTAGGTTAACCCATGTTGCCATATGCAACAGGGTTTCTTTTCTTCTTACAGCCAAATTGTATTACATTGGATTTATATACCACCCATTTTGTTTATCCATCCTTTGGGTGATGGATATTTGGACTGTTTCCTTATTTTAGCCATTGTGAATTATGCTGTTATGAACATTGGTGTGCAAATGTCAGTTCACATTCTTGTTTTCAGTTCTTCTGAAGAGATTCATAGTAACAGGATTGCTGGATCATACAGCAGTTCTACATTCAGCTACTTGAGGTACCACCAAACTGTTTTCCATAGAACCTGTACCATTCTGTATTTGCACCAACAGTGAAGGAGTGCTCCTATTTCTCCACATCCTTTCCAGCACTTACAGTTTTTGTAATAATGGCCATTGTATAAGGTGTGAAATGATACCTCATTGCTATTTTTTCGGAGGTACAGGAAATTGAACCCAGGACTTCAGACATGCAAAGAATGTACTCAACCACTGAGTTATACTCACTCCCCTCATTGTTTTGATGTGCATTTCCCTAATAGCTTGTGATGTTGGGCATTTTTTATGTGCTTTTTGTCCATTTGTTGTTCCTACTTGGAAAAATGTCTATTCAAGTCTTTTGCTCATTTTGTAGTTGGGTTGCTTGTCTGTTTATCATTGAGTTATATGATCTTTTTATATAATAGGGATATCAAGCCTTTATTGGATATACGGTTTCCACATATTTTTTCCCATTGAATAGGCTGCTTTTTTCATTTCTTTTTTTTTTGCTTTGTTTTCTTTTTAACAAATCAATTTTATTGGTACATATTAACAAAGCATAAATCTATCCAAAGTGTACAATCAGTGGTATTTGGTATAATCACCTAGTTGTGCATTCAACATTTCAGTCATCATTAGAGCATTTTCATTGTTCCAATAATATTAATAACAAAAAATAGACACACAAACAAAAAACTCATCAACCCTCATTCTCTCTATGCTTTCCCTGACATACATATCTGCTGTTCTGTTTTTGTCTTTCTAGTTTTTTGTATTTATACTTTGTAAAAACAGTCATATACGCAACATGACCCATATTAGAATTTCACATATGATTTCACTGTGTTATACAGTTCCATGTTACATTTATTAGCTTTCCTTCTAGTAATATATATGTCCTTAGTAATATATATGTCCTTAGATTTATCCTTTCAACCACTGTCACTGTCATACCCATATAATAGCTCTTCTAGTTATAAACACTATGAAGTGTGTTCAACATTTCTGTTCATTTCCAAAGATTTACAATCTTTTTACCAGTTCTCCACAGATTGAACCTCAGCTATCCATTCTCTACCCTCATTCTATTTTCTTTTGACCTATATTCTAATTATTAACTCCTTGAGTTTACATAATATATTTAATTCATAATAGTTCAAACATACACTATTTATCCTTTAGTGTCTGGCTTGTTTCACTGAACATAATGTCCTCCAGGTTCATCCTTGTTGCCATGTGCTTCATGACTTCATTTCTTCTTACAACTGTGTAATATCCCATCATGTGTATCACCACAATTTGTTTATGCATTCACTGGTTGATGGACACCTGCATTGTCTCCATCTGTTGGCAAATGTGAATAACACAGCTATGAACATTGGTGTGCAGATGTCTGTTCATGTCTTTGCTGTCATTTCTTCTGGGTATATACTAATAGTGATATTACTGGGTCACGTGGTATATTAATCAAAGGGGTATTGATGCAATTTGTTGGTATTCATAAAGGGTATTTACTTGGGGTGGAAACTTACAGTTACCAGGCCATTAAGATTAAGTTACTTCTCCCATCAAAGTCTATTGCCACGTAGTAGGGCAAGATGGCTGCCGACACTGCCAAGAGTTCTGGCTTCCTGGGTTCCTCTTTTCCCTGGGGTTGTGTTTCTCTCCAGGCTCAGCTGCTGTGCTCACTCCACAAGGCCAGCAGTAGACTATCAGGCAGATGGCTCTTCCTCTCTCCCCAGGGCTTCTGCTATGTGTAAGGAGCTGTCTCTATTTTCTATGTTCTTCTTCTGTGTGTTCACTTCCTGGGTTCCAGCTCAAAAAGTTCCAACTCCATCCTTTGCCATGCCCTTTATCTGTGGGAGGGGACTCAATACCCTATTGACATGACCCAATCAAAGCCTTAATCATAATTTAATCATGCCCATGTACAAACCAGTTTACAAACATAATCCAATATCTATTTTTGGAATTCATAACTATGTCAAACTGCTATAAATGGCAAGTCTGTACTCAACTTTCTTAAGAACTGTCAAATAGTACTCTACAGTGGCTGTTCCATTCTTCATTCCCACCAACAGTGAATAAGCATTCCTATCTCACCACATCCTCTCCAACACTTGCAATTTTCTGACTTTTTAAATTTGGCCATTCTAATAAGTATGAAAAGATAATGTAATTTTTTGGTGTTTTTTTTAAATTTTGTTTTTAAAGACGCTTTAGATTACATAAATGTTGCATTGAAAATATAAAGGATTCCCATATACCTCACTCACTCCTCATTCTCCACTCTTCCCCATTAACATTTTTTATTACTGTGGTACATTTGTTACAACTGATGAAAACATATTGAAGCATTGCTTAGTAATGGCTTATAGTTTATGTTATGGTTTATACTGCACTGCACCATTTTATAGGTTTTGACAAAATGTATAATGGCCTGTATCCATTATTACAATGTAATACAGAACAATTTCAGAGCCCCCCAAATGCCCCATGTTATATCTATTCTTCCCTCTCCCTTCCCTCAGAACCTCTCCTGACCACTGCCTTTATATAAATGTTACAAGTTCTTCCATTACTATAATAATAATAATTTTACTTTTGTCCATAGCTACACTCCCCCCTTATGCTTGTTCATTCCACAATCTTGAGGATTTTGAGATGGTGATTCCCACTCTGTTTCTGATTGAGAAGGGGTTCAGACCCCATGGGGCAGATGGATGGAACTGCCTTGCTTGCAGTTGTAGATACTCTCTGCTTTTAGGGGTGGGCTTTGTCCACCATCATCCTTTTGTTAGTTGGCCTGAACTAGTCCAATTAACTGGAGAGTAGGTGTTGGCTACAACTCTGCTAGACTCAAGGCTCAATCGGCATATGAACAGCCTGAAGATTTAAGTCTCTGGGACATATATTTACATGAGCATAATGCTAACTATAGTTTCAAGTCATAGGAACCATGTATAGGAGAATTATAAATGAATCTAACTTTGATACATTGGGGGGGATAGATTACCATATTTTCCAAGGTAAGGCCCACTGACAGGGTGCTGAATTCATGGGGTTGTTTGCCCCACCTATAGTGTCCAGATTCTCTAGAGACCTCAGGCATCCCTCTCCTTGAGGCACTGTTCACTGCAGGAGTTAGTGAGATCCTCTGAAGATGAGCATAAGTGTAACCTCTTAAATGACCTTCAGACTTACTTTGAAATGTTAGCTATAAAAACTCATTTGTATTTAATATTTCCCCCTTTTGATCATGGTCTTTTTCCATTTGCATCACTCATTGGCAATTGGTAATAATCCCTTGGTGCCAGAGAGGCTCATCCCTGGGTGAAATGTCCCACACTAGAGAAAAGCTAGTTTGTTTATATGCTGAGTTTGTAGAGAAAGGCCTCATTTGAGCAAAAAGGAATCTTTCAAGAGTTACCTTTTTGCTTTCTTGATAAAGGCTTTTGAAGGACAAAGGTGTTTAATTTTTTTTTATTTTTTATTTTTATTTTTATTTCTGTCCCCTTCCTCCCCACCTAGTTGTCTGTTCTCTGTGTCTATTTGCTGTGTGTTCTTCTTTGTCTGCTTCTGTTGTTGTCAGCGGTGTCATCTCATTGTGTCAGCTCTCCGTGTGTGCGGCACCATTCTTGGGCAGGCTGAACTTTCTTTAGTGCTGGGTGGCTCTCCTTATAGGGCGCATTCCTTGCGCATGGGGCTCCCCTATGCAGGGACACCCCTGCATGGCACAGCACTCCTTGCGCGCATCACTGCACATGGGCCAGCTCCACATGGGTCAAGGAGGCCTGGGGTTTAAACTATGGACCTCCCATGTGGTAGATAGATGCCCTAACTACTGGGCCTAGTCTGCTTCCCATAAAGGTGTTTAATTTTGAAGTCTCACTTATCTATTTTTGTTTTGTTTCTTGTGCTTTGGGTATAAGGTTTAAGAAACTACTACCTACTAATGGTATGCTCTTATCTTGAAAATGTTTCCCTACATTTTATTCTATGAATTTTATAGTTGTAGCTTTTATATTTAGGTCCTTGATCCATTTTGAGTTAATTTTTATGTAAAGTAGTGAGATAGGTGTCCACTTTATTTCTTTTGCATATTGATATCCAGTTTCTACAGCACCATTTGTTGAATAGATTGTTTTGGCCCAGTTGGGAGGGCTTAACAGCCTTGTCCAAAATAACTTGTCCATAGATGTGAGGGTCAATTTCTGAGTACTTAATATGGTTCCATTGGTCAAAATGTCTATTTTTATGCCAGTACCATGTGGTTTTTCTACTGTACTTATATAATATGATTTAAAAGCCATGAAGTGAGAATCTTCCAACTTTGTTATTTTTTATACATTTTTGGCTATTATTCAAATAAATTCGATAATTGGCTTTTCCATTTTTACAAAAAGGCTGTTGGAATTTTATTCAGATTGCATTAAATCTATAAATCAGTTTGGGTATAATTGACATCTTAAAGTTATTTAGTCTTCTAATCCATGAATACAGAATGTCCTTTCATTTATTTTGGTCTTCTTTGGTTTCTTTTAGCAATGTTTTGAAGTTTTCTGATTACAGGTCCTTTATGGCCTTCATTAAGTTTATTCCTAAATATTTGATACTTTTATTCACAATTATAAATGGATTTTTTTCTCACTTCTTCCTCAGATTGTTCATCAGCATTGTATCCTGGCATTTTGCTGAACTCATCTGTTAGTTTTAGTAGCTTTGTTGTGTTTTGTTTTTTTGAGATTTTCTACATATGGGATCATATCGTCAGTGAACAGGAAAAGTTTCACTTGCTCTTTTCATATTTGGCTACCTTTATTTCTTTTTCTCACCCAATTCCTCTAGCTAAAACTTTTGACACAATATTGAATAACAGGGGGGCAGACTTGGCCCAGTGGCTAGGGCATCCGTCTGGGAAACCTACGGTTCCAACCCCAGGCCTCCTTGACCCGTGTGGAGCTGGCCCGCGCTCAGTGCGGATGCGCGCAGAGTGCTGTGCCACGCACGGGTGTCCCCGCAAAGGGGAGCCCCATGCGCAGGGAGTGCACCCCGTAAGGAGAGCCGCCCAGCGTGAAAGAAAGTGCAGCCTGCCCAGGAATGGTGCCGCCCACACAAAGAGTTGACACGGCAGGATGACGCAGTAGAAGGAAACACGGGTTCCTGTGCCGCTGACAACAGAAGCTGACAAGGAACACGCAGCAGGTAGACACAGAGAACAGACAACTGGGGCGGGGGCAGGGGACGAGGGAGGGGGAAAGGGGAGAAGGGGAGAGAAATAAATAAATAAATAAATAAATAAATAAATAAATAAATAAATAAACCTTTAAAAAAGAATACTGAATAACGGGGTGAAAATGGACATCCTTGTCTTGGTCCTGATCATAGCAAAAAGCTTTCAGTCTTTCATCGAGTACAATGGTTGCTGTGGGCTTTTCATACATACATTTTACCATTTTGAAAAAGCTTCCATCTATTCCCACCTTTTGGAGTATTTTTATCAAGAAAGCTTACCATATTTTCTCAAATACCTTTTCTGCATCAATTGAGATGATCATGGTTTTTATTTCTCCATTTTTTAATGTGGTTTTTATATTAATTGATTTTCTTGTGTTGAATCTCCCTTGCATAACTCCGGTAAAACCAACCTGAGCATGGTGATTTGTCACTTTTATAATACATAATGACCTTCTTCATTGCTTTATATAACAGTTTTCTATTTAAAATCTACTTTGTCCGATATTAGTATCACTACTTCAGATCTTTTTTAGTTGCCATTTGTGTGGAATATCTTCTTCCAACCTTTCACTTTCAACCAGATTGTATCTTTATGTACAAGATGTGTCTCTTTTAGACAGCATATAGATAGCTCATATTTTTATCCATTCTGTCAGTTTATGTCTTTTGATTGGGGAGTTCAGTCCATTAAGGTTTAGTGTTATTACTGTAAACCAGGACTTCACAACTTTTTTGTTCCATGGACACCTTTGCCAGCCAGGTGAAAACCATGGACTCCTTTTCGGAGTGTAGCAGCAGATAGTTTTATGACACTCAACTAGCGTCGAGTCTAACAACTACCATAACACCTATTTTATTCCTGTTTTATCCCTGTCACTAGCACAGTGCCAGGTACCTAACGGGAGCCTGATAAATATTAACAAGAATAAAGGAATGAATAAAAAAATAAATGTGGACATTGGTGCATGTATTCTAATTCTGAAGTTTCAAAGTGGGTTATGTGCTATTGACTCATTTATATAGGAGGCTTCCTTTTAAATTAACTCATGTTTGGAAATGTGTCTAACTAATACCCACAATGAAAATTTATGTTAAGCCCATCATTAACCATTTTTAAGCATCTTTAAAAATGTATACTTGGAAACCAACTTGACCGGCTGGTTTACTCCCTACTTTTGACTCTTTAATAGTCCCCCCACTGCCTTTACTTTTTTTTATTATTATTTTTTATTACATTTCCTTTTGGTTTTAAAGATACATAGATCACAAAAAATGTTACATGAAAATATATGAGGTTCCCACATGCCCCAAGCCTCACCCCCTACTCCTCCCACATCAACAACCTCTTTCATCATTGTGGCACATTCACAGCATTTGGTGAATATTTTGGAGCACTGCCACACCGCATGGATTATAATTTACATTGTAATTTGCACTCATGAGTTTATATGGCTAAGAGTCTTCAAAAAAGAGTCAAGAGGTCATCAGAGAGGTTGCACTTATGCACACCTCAGCAGGATCCCAGAGACAGCCAAAGTAGATACAACCCCAGGTTCTGGTGCTCCTGAGGGCTACAGGGACACACAGGTTCTATGGTCATGGCAGTTCATTCTGGAGTTCATTGCCTTGTCAGTGGGCCCTACTTTGGAATTTGTGCTCCTGAGTTTGATGGAGTTGGACTCAGATGTGACCTTTCTACACATCTGTCACTTTCACAGAACCTGTGGTTGGTGCTGAGGTTGGTATATATCCAGGAGACTTCAATCTCTGGACTGTCCATGTGCCAGCTGGGCCCTGAGCCTCAGCAAAGTTGCAGCTCCTATGCTCCCGTTTGTAGGACTTATATAGGTCAGCTAACAAGGAGGTAAAGATGGTCAACCACCACACCAGGGAACCAAGAGTGCCCACAACGGCAAGCAGGAGAATCACATCCATCAACCATGTGGGATCTAAGCTTCTTTTCAATATAGAAGTGGAGTGGACATCACCAACCCAGGGTCCACAGGATGGAGGAATAAAATATGGATTAGAGTGGGCTTACTGCTATTCTACTATGGAAGTATTGTGACTAGAAATGGAAGAAACTGTAGCATTGATGTGGAGAAAGTGGTCATGGTAGTTGCTGAGGGCAGGGAGAGGGAAGAAGAGATGAGATGTGGGGGCATTTTGGGGACTTGGAGTTGTCCTAACTGATATTGCAGGGACAGATACTGGACATTATATACCCTTGTCTTTTCATTTCAAACTGTGTCACTCCCTTAATATCTCTTGTAAATCATATCCTTTGGTAATATACTCTCTCGGGGTTTTTTGTTTGTTTTCATTGTTTTGTTTTGCTTTGGTCTCAGAAGACTTTAAGCTTCCCTCAGTTTTGAAGGGAGTTTTACCAACTAAAGAATCTTGGCTGGCAGTTTTTTTCTGTTTCAGTACCTTAAATACATTATACCACGTTCTTCTCACCTCCATGGTTTCTTTCTTTCAAAATACATTTATTTTTTATTAGAGAAGTTATGAGCTAAAGAACAATCATGCATAATATGCAGAATTCCCATACGTCACCCCTCCACCAACAGCTTATATTGTTCTGGAACGTTTGTTACAGATTATGAAAGAACATTATCAGATTATTACCACTAACTATGGTCCATAGCATACATTTGGTATATTTTTCCATACACCTCCAATTATTAACACAATGTATTAGTATTGTAAACTTCTTATAGATCATGAGAGAACACCTCATATTTGTACTGTTACACACAGTCCCTCTCTTACCACATGGTTCACTGTGTTATACAGTCTCATGCCTTCTACAATCTATCCTAAGTGTACACTCAGTACTCTCACTTTCATTACACAGATGTGCAGTCATGCCTCATAAGTTTTTTAATGTTTCCCTCAGTCTGAAAGAAAATCCCACAGCCCCCGTTACAGATCCTTACCAATGCCTTATTTGACAATGATGCAAGAATATTATTATATTTCTGTTAACTATAGTCCATAAATTACATTAGTTGCATTTTTCCATGCATTCCCATATTACTACCACCTTGTAATAGTGACATACATTTGTTCTAGTTCATAGAAGAACGTTTCTGTATTTGTACTATTAACCACAATCCTCATCCACCTCTGGGCTCACTATGTCGTTTAGTCCTAAGATTTTTCTCCAGCTTTCTTTCAATTGACATTTACATCCCTAGATTACCCCTTTCAGTCACAATCCAATTTATGAAGCAGCCATTTTAGTTATACTCACTATAATGTGTTACCATCAACTCTATCCATTTCCATACTTTTACAGTCAAGGTAATTAAATTTCTACATATCAGTACCCCTTAACAGCCCTTATCTAATATCCTAGTAAACTATACAATAGGTTTTAACTCCATGTCTTTATTCTTCATATTTAGTTCATATTAGTAGAACATTAAATATTTGATGTTTTGTGTCTAGCTTATTTCACTCAGCATAATGTCCTCAAGTTAATCCATGTTATCATATGTGTACAATTTCATTTCTTCTTACAGCAGCATAGTATTCCATCATATGTATACACTGCATTTGGTTTATCTGGTCATCATTGATGAACAGTTGAGTTCTTTCCATCTTTTGGCAATTGTGAATCACACTGTTATGAACATCAGTGTGCAAAAGTCTGTTTGCATCACAGTTTGCAATTCTTCTGGACATTCCTAGTAGAGGGACTTCCAGGTAATTTGACAGTTCTATATTTACCTTCCTAAGGAACTGCCAAACTCTCTTCCACAGAGGCTGCATCATTTTCCATGCCCACCAACAGTGAAGGAGTGTTCCTATTACTCCACATCCTCTCTGGCACTTGTTGTTTTCTGTTTTTAAAAAAACAATTGTTCTGTGAAGTGTAAGGTGATATCTTACTGTAGTTTTGATTTGCATTTCCCTAATAGCTAGTGATATTGATAAACATTCTTTTTATGTGCCTTTTGACCATTTACATTTCCTCTTCAAAGAACCTTCTAAGTCTTTTGCCCATTTTAAATTGGATTGCTTGCTCTGTTATTGTTGAGTTGTAAGATCTCTTTATATAGCATGGAAATCAAACCCTTATAGTTTCCAAATATATTCTGCCATTCAGTGGGCTGCCTTTTTATCTTTTTGACAAAGTCCTTTAAAGCACAAAAGTATTTAAGTTTGTGGAGGTCCTATTTATTTATTTTTTCTTTTGTTGCTCATGGTTTCAGTTTTATGGTTCTAGCTTTTATAGTTAGGTCTTTGATCCATTTTGAGTTCATTTTTTTATAAGGTGTGAGATAAGGGTTCTCTCCTTCTTTCTTTTGGACATAGATATCCTGTTCTCCCAGCACCATTTGTTAAATAGATTCTACTGACCTGGGTGGGTAGGCTTTTAAACCTTGTCAAAAGTCATTTGACCATAGATGTGAAGGTCTGGTTTTGAACCAAAACTTTGGTTCTACTGGTGAACAAGCCTATCGTTATGAGTGTCATGGCTTTTTATTTTTATTTTTGACTATTGTGGCTAGATAATATTATTTAAAATCCAGAAGTGAGAGTCTTCCAACTTCATTCTTTTTAATACAATTTTGACTATTCAGGGCCTTTTACCCTTCCAAATAAATTTGATAATTAGCTTTACCATTTTTGCAAAGAAGGCTTTTGGGATTTTTATTGAGATTGCATTGAATGTAAATCAGTTTTGGTAGAATTGACATCTTAACAATATTTACTCTTCCAATTAATGAATACAGAATTTTCTTCCATCTATTTAGGTGTTCTTTGATTTCTCTTAGCAATGTATTGTAGTTTTCTGAATACAAGTGCTTTATATCCTTTATTAAGTTTATTGCTATGTATTTGATTCTTTTTGTTGTTATTATAAATTGAATGTTTTCCTGACTTCCTCCTCATCTTGTTCATTTTGTGATGGAGCTGGACTCAGATATGACCTTTCTACACATGCCTCTTCTGTTACTTTCACTGGACCTGTGGTTGGCGCTAGGGTTGGTATATACTCAGTAGACCTGAATCTCTGGACTGTCCATGTGACAGCCAGGCCCTGAGCCTCAGCAGACTTGCAACTTCTACCGTCTGGTTTATTGGGCTTACCCTGGCCAGCTAACAGGGAGGTGAAGAAGGTCAACCACCACATCAGGGAGTCATGAGTGCCTACAACTGCAAGCAAGAGAATTGCATCCATCATTCACGTGGAATCTAAGCCCCTTCTTGATATAGAGGTGGAGTGGACATAACCATCCCAGTGTCCACAGGATGGAGGACTAGAGCATGGATTAGAGTGGACGTACTGATATTCTACTATGGAACTATTGTGATTAGTAATGGAAGAAATTGTAGCATTGATGTGGAGAAAGTGGCCATGGTAGCTGCTGAGGGTAGGGAGAAGGAAGAAGAGATATTATGTGGGGGCATTTTCAGGACTTGGAATTGTCCTGGGTGGTATTGCAGGGACAGATGCTGGACATTGTATGTCCTGCCATGGCCCACTGGGTAGACTAGGGGAGAGTGTAAACTGCAGTGTAAACCACTATCCATGTGGTGCAGCAGTGCTCCAAAATGTATTCACCAAATGAAATGAATGTGCCTTGATGATGAAAGAGGTTGTTGATGTGGGAGGAGTGGGGTGAGGAGGGTGGGAGGTATATGGGGACCTCATATTTTTTTAATGTAACGTTTAAAAAAATAAAGAAGGAAAAAAATAGTGTATAGAAACACTACTGAATTTTGGGTATTAATCTTGTATCTTTCTACTCTGTTGAACTCATTTTTTAACTCTAATAGCTTTTTTACAGATTTTTTGGGACTTTCTATGCATGGAATCATAATATCTGTGAGTAGAAAAAGTTTTATTTCTTCCTTTCCAATCTGGAAGCTTTTTCTTTTTCTTGCCTGATTGCACTAGCTAGAACCTCTAGTGTAATATTGAACAATAGTGGTGGCATTGGGCATCCTTGTCTTGTTCCAAATCTTGATGGGAAAGCTTTCAGTACTTTCAATATTGAGTATGTTAGCTATGGGTTTCTCATATGTGTACTTTTTCATTTTGAGAAAGTTTTCTTTAGTTCCTATCTTTTGAAGTATTTGCACCAAGCAAGGATGCCGTATTTTGTCAAATGTGTCAGTCAAGATGATCGTGTGATTATACTTCTTTGATTTATTAATGTGGTATATTATAGTGATTGGTTTTATCGTGTTGAACCACTATTGCATGCCTGGTATAAAACCTACTTGATCATGATGAATTATTCTTTTAATGGATTGTTGGTTCGATTAGTGATTATTTTCTTGAGGATTTTGCATCTGCATTCACTAGAGAAATGGGTCTGTAATTTTCTTTTTTCACATCTTTATCTGACTTTGGTTTTAGGGTGATAATAAACGATTTGGTAGTATTTCTTCCTGTTCAATTTTTGGAAGAGTTTGAGCAAGATTGGTATTAAGTTTTAATTGCTTGGTGGAATTCCCTGTGAAGCCATCTTTTCCTGGGCTTTTCATTTTGGGGAGTTGTTTGATTACTGTTTCAATCTCTTTACCTGTGATTGATTTGTTACAGTCTTCTATTTCCCGTACTGTCAGTGTAAGTTATTTGTATGTTCCTAGGAATATTTTCAATTCATTCTTCATCTTCTAGTATTTTAGCATGCAGTTGTTCACAGTATGCTCTTATGATCTCTTTTATTTCTGTGGGGTCAGTGGTACTGCCCTTCCTTTCGCCTCTGATTTTATTTATTTGCAAATTCTTTCTTTCTTTTTCTTGCTAAGGGTTTGTCAATTTTATTAATCTTACAGAAGAACCAACTTTTGGTTTTGTTATTTCTCTCTATTGTTTTTTGTTCTCAATTTTATTTATTTCTACTCTGATATTTGTTACTTATTTTCTTTGCTGACTTTAGGATTAATTTGCTGTCCTTTTTTTAGTTCCTCCAACTGTGTAGTTAGGTCATTGATTTTAGCTCTTTCTTCTTTCTTAATGTAAGTATTGAGGGCTATAAATTTCCCTCAAAACACTGCTTTTTCTGCATCCCATAGGTTCTGATATATTGTGTTCTTATTTTCATTTGTCTTGAGATATTTATTGATTTCTCTTGAAATTTCTTCTTTGACTCAGTGATTATTTGAGTATATTGTTTAATCTCCACATATTTGTGAATTTTCTGTGTTTCTGTCTATTGTTTTCCAGCTTTATTCCATTATGAGCGGAGAAAGAGCTTTATATATTTCAATCTTTTTAATTTACTGAGATCTGCTGTCTGATCCAGCATATGGTCTATCCTTGAGAAAGACCCATAAGCACTTGAGAAGAAAGTATAACCTACTGTTTTGGGGTGTAATCATCAGTATATGCCTATTAAGTTTATTTCATTTATCATATTATTTGAGCTCTCTGTTTCTTTATTGACCCTCTGCCCAGATGTTTTATCTAATGCTGAGAGTAGTGGTATATTAAAGTCTCCAGCTATTATTGTAGAGACATCTATTTCTCCCTTCAGTTTTGCCAGTGTTTGCCTCATGGTAATTTGGGGCATCCTGGTTAGGTACATATACATTTATGGTTGTTATTTCTTCCTGGAGAATTGCCCCTTTTATTAATATAAAATTTACTTCTTTTCTCTTATACCAGCTTAGATTTTAAAGTCTATTTCTTCTGATATAGGTATAGCTACTCCAGCTTTTTTTGGTTACTGCACCCATTGAATATCTTTTTCCAGCCTTTCATTTTCAATTTATTGGTATCCTTGGGTCTAAGGTGAGTGTTTTGCAGACAGCATATAGATGGCTCATATTTTCTTATCCATTACGCCTTACTGTATCTTTTGATTGGAGGGCTTATTTCAGTAACAATGTTGTGACTCTAAAGGCAATTCTTACTTCACCCATTTTGCTTTTGGGTTTTATCTGTCATATCTATTTTCACTACTCTTCTTTATACTTTTAGTTACTTTTACTGATACACCCTTCATTTCAAGGCTCTCTTCCAAGTCCTTCTCTCCTGTCTTTTCTGTATTGGCTATAGCATTTCCTTTAGTATTTCCTGCAATAAGCTGGTCTTTTGGTTAAAAACCCTCTTAGTTTCTGTTTATCTGTGAATATTCTAAACTTGTCCTCATTTTAAAGGACAGTCTTGATGGATATTAGATTCTTGGCTGGCAATTTTTCTCTTTCAATATCGTAAATACGGCATCCCACTCCCTTCTTGCCTCCTTGGTTTCTGATGAGAAATCCAAACTTAGTATTAGTTGACACTCCTTGTATGCAATGAATTGTTTCTTTCTTGCTGCTGTCATGATGCTGTTTATTTTCGACTCTTGACATTCTGATCGAGATCCGTCTTAGAGCAGGTCTTCCGTTTCATTCAGGTGGGAGTATGTTGTACTTCTTGGACACAGATATCTATGTTCTTCAATAGTTTTGGGAAATTTTCTACCATTATTTCCTCAAATATTCCTCCTTTCCCTTTCCCTTCTTGTCTCCTTCTTGGACACCCGTGACATCTATGTTTGCACACCTCTTCCTGTCATTGAGTTCCCTGAGATGCTGCTCAATTTTTCCATCTTTTCTTTATCTTTTCATTTGTAGGTTCACTTTCATAGGCCCTGAATTCGAGCTCAAAGAGCCTTTATTCTGTTTCTTCATATCTGTTATAATATGCCTCCAGGGGGTTTTAAATTTCATTTATTGTTCTTTTCATTCTCACAAGATCTGCTATTTTTCCACATCTGCTTTTAAAGTCTTGTTTATGCTGATCCAGTGTCTTCTTAATATACTTAATCTCTTTATCTCTCTCATTGAATTTATTAAAGAGATTTGTTTGAACATCTATGCTTAGTTGTTTCAACCCCTTTATGTCATCTGGAGGCTTAGTTTGTTCCTTTGCCTGGGACATATCATCCTGTTTCTTGGTATGGATTATAATTTTTTGTTGGTGTCTTGGCATCTGATTTACTGGACGTATTTATTCAGGATGCACATTCTTTCTTTAGTCTAGGGCTTCCTATTTGATTGGCTTTGTACTACAGTCCCTCCTTGATACTTAGTTCTAATTAATTTCGAACTTTATAGTGCCATGTGTTTAGCCAATCTGAATTTTTTCAGCTCTTTTTCATCTGTTTCTTGCCCTTTCTCCTTTGCTTGTTGCAGAAAGGTACATAGGATGCAGCTGACACTGTAATCTGCAGAGGCTGAAACTGCCTGCATTGCCCCCGGAAGCAATGAAGCTTCTCCCATCTTACTCCCCTCCCAGAGGTAGGGACAGAGCTGCATCTTTGTGCAATAGTCCAAGCCGTGCAGGCAAAGATCATATACAGTTGCCTAGAGAGCCTGATGAAGCCCCTTCCTTTACTGCCTGAGGTGGGGATAGAGCCAGGTATGGGCAGCAAACTAAGCCATGCAGGTCAAAACTGACCACAGTTGCCCAGATAGACAGACAAAACCCAGGCTCTCTTCCTCCTCTGCTAAGGGCAGGGCTGGAGCCACAGGTGTGCACAAAAATCTTGTCCAGGTAGACCAAAAGCTTCCTACATGGGAGGCCCCAGGTTCTATCTCGGTGCCTCCTAAAAACAAAAAGCAAGCAACAGGTAAACAAATGAAAAACCCAACTCTGGGGAGGCAAGGTGGCTCAATGGTTGAGCATCAGCTTCCCACATATAAGGTCCCAGGTTCAATCCCCACCCCAAGTACCTCAAAAAAGGAGAAGGCAGTGCCCAATTAATATCCTGAGTGATTTAATCATTAAGTGTCCTGAGTTTAGTGTAAGAAGAGATTATTATGGGCTGCTCTCATTTGGGAATGTTACAGGGCAGAGATAGGCATAAAGTATTCATGAATAAGCCATTGATGAAGAAGAAGGAATGGCAAATCAGTTAGGAGGCAAGGTGTGAGAAAAGTCCAGAGACAACATAACCTGGGCTGGGAAAGAGGGATGAGACCATTTTAGGTGCAGGCTTCACCTGGTGATATGGGAGAGGTGAGACTGAATCATCTGAGAATCTTGAATTCAGCCTACAGCTTACCCATAGGAAGCTCAAAGTTCTTGTATAATGGAGTGACATCATGAAAACAGGGTGTGATTAAGCAGGGTCAGATGCTGGACATTATATATCCTGCCATAACCCACTGAATGTACTGGCGGAGAGTGTGAACTACAGAGTAAACTATTATCCATGTGATGTAGCATTGCTCCAAAATGTGTTTGCCAAATGTGATGAGTGTGCCACAGTGATGGGGGAGATTGTTGGTGTGGGAGGAATGGGGTGGGGGAGTGGGGGTATACGGGAACATCTTGTATTTTTTATAATGTAACCTTTTTTGTGATATATGTATCTTCAAAAAAATGCAATTTACAAAAATGATGGGGATGGGGGTGTTGGGTATGGGTTATATGGGAATCTCTTACTTTTTTTTAATGTAACATTCTTTGTGATCTATTAACTTTAATAAAAATGTAAATAAAAACAGAAGATTAATCAGATGGAGAAGTGCAGGATGGATTCTAGCAGCTACCTTCAGGAAAACAAGGAGACAATTTCAATGCTCCAGCTTGAGATGAAAGGTCCTGGATTCCAGTGGGGGAGGCCAAAGGAAACAGAAAATAAAAGAAAAATAAGGAATATTCAGCAAATGACTCAGTGTGAAGGTGGGGAGGCAAAGGTGAGGAATGTGTCAAAGATAATCCTGGGGTGAAAGTGAAAAGTGGCGGTATTGTGCATAGAAATGGAAGTGGAAGAAAGTCTCCGTTGCTGGGGAATGTTGGTGAAGGAGGGGTCGGTTAGTATTCCAAAGATGTACAGCAAGGAGTTTGGAAAATGAGAGGGAAAAATTAGGAAATATGTCAGAACTAAAGATCATAGCACATTTCCCCAGGCTCTCCCTTTCCAGACTTTACCCAAGGTTCACATGAACCTTATCAACAAGGAGATTTCACTAGAAAGTCCACTTGTACGTGGAGGTACACTGCAGCTCGTGAGAGAGGCTCCTTAGGGAGCCCTGTCCAGTGTTGGCCACGAAAGGTGGACACGGCCTCAGGCCCTGCTTCCAGATCAGGGCTCGATGGAGACGAGTCAGGTGTTTGCGTGGGATCTGCTGCACTCAGGTGCCTTGGACTTCACAGTCTCGGCCCACTGGAATTGCCCTTCTTGAACGTGCTGAGCTCCTTGGCAAGCAGAGTAAACCCAAAAGGCCAAACAGAGAAAGGGGAAATCCCCTGAATTGGTGAAGTGCCGAACCCCAGAGCGCCAAGCCTTATACCTAAAACCTGGGGTGGGGGATAAACTCTTGCCAGGACAACTCATTTTAAAACCTTGTTGCTCTTCCCTCATTGAAATGAGTCTGGATGTTCTTACTTGGAACATGACACTTCAGTGACAATTGGGGGCTGTGGGCTTATGGAATATTTAAAAGGGACTTGACTCCAAGCCAACAACTGTGTTATAATACTGTCATCCTTGATTCTGGATCTGGAAAAGTCACGTGACTGTGGCTGTCTTTCCAATGAAAACAGCCAAATAAAACTTGGTCAGCTAAATCGTGCTGACCTTAAGACATTTTACTTCCTTGCACAAGTTTGGCCTGTAAACCACATGGAAAATATTCCAACTACTTCAGATAATGATTTTTTTAATGAGCTAAAAACAAAATCTAAGTTTTTAAATATGTGTAATCTGTTGCCTTAACGTCTCTTGACTATAATGAGAAGAGCTACTATTTAATGGAGCATTTCTGCTTGTTTTAATCATTAAAGCATGTCATTTCATCTAACAACTTTTTAACAAACCACCAATGGATAATTTACACTTGATATTAATCTTTTTAACTAATCATGGGTACTACACAAACCTAGCATCCCCCCTTTTTTGTTTTTTTTTAAAGGTTTATTTTATTTATACCCTGCCCCACCCCCATTCTTTGTGCTCACTATCTGCTCTTCTGTCTTTTTAGGAGGCACCAGGAACTGAACCCAGGACAATCTCATGTGGGAGGGAGGTGCCTAATTGCTTGAGCCACCTCTGCTCCCTGCTTTTTGTGTCTCTCGTTGTGTATCCTCATTGTGTCTCATCTTGTTGTGTCATCTTGTTGCATCAGCTTGCTGTCATGCTCATCAGCTCACTGTCTTGCTTGTCTTCTTAAGGAGGCACTGGGAACTGAACCCAGGACCTCCCATATGGTAGTCAGGTGCCCAACTGCTTGAGCCACATCTGCTTCCCCCCTTTTGTTTTTATTCACTATTGTCTGGGAGGACAAAGAAAACAAACACCCTTGAAAATTTCTTTTTTAGAGGAGAGGATGTCAAAGAGGAGGATTATTAGAGGGCAGGGGAAAACAATAACAAAACTCACAAAAATGTAAAGAAATTCACTGGCAAGATCGTTTGTTGGTCTGTACAAGCATGAAAACAAATCATTAGTATTATCACAAAAAGAATATCCTGTGTAAGTGATAAAGCCACAATATACAAACTAGCCCCTCAGCATCTTGATCGGCACAGGAGCACAGTTTTTAAGTATTACTAACACTCCATCATGAGTAATTTTTGGAATTAAAGACTAACCTCATGTTTAAAGAATGCTTGCTGTCGTAGGCTAAACTGGGAAACTGATGAAAAGTGAGATACCTACAAGCAAATTTTAAAAAAGAGTGAATTATTTTACATGTCATTGTGCATGTATGTGTTTTAATGATTTAATAGGGGGAGAATTTCGTAACTCATTATGCCTGTTAAGAAGCTCATTTTATATATTAAATTTCTGTCAATTCCAACAGCTAAGAAGGCAAACACGAAAACAGATATATAATAATACAGTTTTTTATTCTAATAGTGTAGTATTAAACTACAGGTAGTCCACATAAATTCATGAATAAATGTATTCTCATGGTTTTCCATTTTTTCCTAGTAACCAAAAATTATGGATTATTTTTCCCTTAGTTTATTAGTATTACTATCAATTAAAATGTATTAAGCCAAACCTATCCAATGACAGTCACTCCGTACTTGCAAAGAGAGCCCATTTAGAAGGAGAATTAACTGCTTGTTGCCACTAGGGCACAATTTAATAAGTGATGGTTTCACTTGAAAGTCAAACTGGGTTAAAAGAGTTACTCTGATTTTTCAGAAGCCGAAAGCCATAAAGGAGCTTTATATTCACTGGGGGACTCTAGATCAGTACTGTTCAACAGAAATAGATTAAGGGCTACAATGAGAACCTCATGTGTATTTTTAAATATTCTGTTGTAGAATTTTTAAAAAGTAATAGGACAAAAGTAAAATTAATTTTGATGATATATTTTACTTACCCCAATATATTCACATAATATCATTTCCATATGAAATCAATTTAAAAATAACTATATTTCACATTAAAATTCTGGTGCCTGTTTTATGTGTATAACACATCCTAGTTCAGACAAGCCACATTTTAAGTGCTCAGTAACCACATTTGGCTACTGGCTACCATAGTGGACAAAATAGCCTCTATATCAAGCAATATTCTTTCAAATATAGAAATAAAGTACAAATTACAGCAACTGTTACAAATATTAATTTGATTTTTAAAAATTTATTGTAGGAAATACAAAAACAGTTGATTGAGGGAGACCGATATTATTAAATACGTTTTTAAAATTTTCTTTAATTATTACTCCAGAACATTGCCATATTTTGGAAATACAACTTATTACTAATGTTCCAATAATAGAAACAGCTCATCAGAGGGGAAAACATTTGTTGTCACTTGCCTTTCATATAAAAATAGATGGACTATACAGGGAAACATCTGCTCAGAAATACTTAAATGCAATACTCCTTTAAAGCCTCAATTTGCTCTATTTTTAAGGTAGCTACAACTCAGTGGGAAGCAATTTCTAAACTAAATATCTGGAATGCTTTCCTCATGCATACCTTAATATACATCCATGGGAAAAATTAGAGACTATGATACAACCAAATAACACATGAGTAAAACATAATCTGAGGAATATTGTCTGTGCAAGACTGCCACTGGTTTGCATTTTACCAGTAAGCTGGAAGATTTCATTCCCAGGCATCTACTAAGTAGACCAATGGTCTAATGCAGAACATGCCAACCACTGGGTGAGACGAGAGCAAGTTTTGCTCCCATCTGGTATGCAGTCTCTTCAGTCAAGGTGATGGCTTAGTGGGATAAGTCTCACTGGAACCAAAGACTCAGCCTCTCCCAATGGTTTCCTACAGAAAGTCTTTTGGATGAAATTCTGGAAACTGGTTCTGAATCCATTACCCACGTCCTCAAAGGTCTCTGCTGCTTTGTTGTATGAGAAAAGACTGTTTCTGTCTCTCTGAACACTTGAGCGCATCTCAGATTCTGATGACACTGGAGATCACTGGATCTAAAAAACAAACAATGATTGATAACACTGATATTTTAAAGAACAGTGAAGCTCTTTATTGAGATACAGACAGAAGAGGAGAAGTCAATGAGACCACAAGCAGAGAGATTGGAGGGATGAGGTCACAAGCCAAAGAACCCTGGCAGCCACAAAGTAAGCAGTTCATTGTCCCCTGGGCCCCCCAGGTACCTTGATTTACCTCATAAGACTTAGTGTGCAGTATCTGCCTCCACAACTGTTAGAGAATAAATTTCTGTTCTTTTAAGCTACTGAAAAAACTAAAATTAAAAACTCATTTGTGAGAGGCACTAGAGTAGTGAGAACAGCATAACTTTGGAATTCAAATAGATGTAGGCTCAGCTACTTCTGTGATTTACTAAGGATGTAACTTTCAGCATCAATATGACTTGAACCTTCTGTTTTCCAACCCATAAAATAGAAATAATATCTACGTCATGGGGTAATTAGAAGGACTAAATGAGAACACTGGTAATGTACCCAATGTGCTGCCTGGCACATAGTAAGCTATCAATAAATGGTAGCAGTTATTATTAATATCAGTCGTACTTTAAAAAGTACACATTATGTTATATACCAAAAGACAGAGTCAACTAGTCTGAAAAAAAAAATGAGTAAAGCAATTGCTTTTGTTAGCATCTATACCCCATTTGAAGTTAGTGTGCTGGGAGGTCCCAAGTACCTAAATTCTGGGCAAAATGTTGCATTCCCACATGTAGACTGCATGGTTCTGATAATCTAATGTTAGAGTCTTAGAGTAGAATGGGAGGATTTGTTTGGGTATTTCCTGACACTTTAAATATCTAATAATGCAGGCGATTACATGAAAGGTAAATTGGCATCCGCTGTGGACAGATGCCTTGACAGACGTCAAGCTTTTATTTTGCTAAACTTGCACATTCCAGAAGATGACGTGGAAAAGGATTTCCTGTTAGTGGTCTTGCCCCTTCCAGGACTGTGTCCCTTCTGCACAATTCCTCCACCCAATAACCCCCGGGGTAAAAATCACGTTTGTCTTGGGTTCTAGAAACAGCCTGTGTAGTTTAGGGGACAGTCTAACTCAGCAGGAACAGAAAAGCTGGGCCACCCCCTTCCGTTCTCTTTCTTACATTGATGGGGGAAAAAAGGAGCAAGGGATTCGTGCAGAGATTACTGATGATTGTCACGTGTGTACTCTAAGATGAGGAGGGGAAACCTGGCTTGGTGAGGGAGAAGCATGTGACGAAGCAGTGGCTCATCTGTGCTGGCTAATTCAGTATTTATAAAACTGACATTGAGTGACAGAGAATGCTTGGATCTATTTTATCAAAAGGATAATCAAAATAAGGTGAGATTCCGCCCTCACAACCTAGGTTGCGTTGGTGGTCGAGGCTGGTTCTAGGTCACGTCTCTTTCGTATTAGAAAGACCAACATCGTATGTGAAGACAGTGTGCCAACATTTAAATAAACAGAGGTGTGAGCTTTGGGGTCAGTCGAAACCCACCTGCCAGCACTGCCACCCAGGGAGCCTCAGTTTCCCAGCTGCAAGGGGAATAACAGTATTTCTATCAATGGTTTGGTTGACATAGTAAACAACTGCAAAGTGCCTGGAACTCAGAAGCAAGGCGTATTATCGTTGCTTTGGTAAGCTACAGAGATTTAGAAAAGGATTTTAAGTTGAGTCCTTCCATTGCCAGAAAAGAACTTGCAGGAAATGATTGTCTTTTTTTCATGCCAGGCATTAGAATCAACCCTTTGTATTTTTCACAACAATAGGTAGGTACTCTTGTGATTCCCATTTCACAGTTCTGAGAGATGGAGGCTTGGAAAGCTAAGTGTGCTGGTCCAAAGTCCCACATCAAGTACACGGCAGAACCCAGATGTGAAAGCAGGTGACGAGACTCCCAATGTCCTCTCTGTAATGCACGGAGCAGCACCTGCTGCTCTCTGCTCCTGTCATCCCCTCTCACTCCGACCCTCCTGTCTTCCTCTTCTAAGGCCCTTGTGATGACGTATGACCCACTCAGATAATCCATGATAATTTCCCCAGCTCAAGACCCTTATCTCATGCCAAGTCCCTTTGGCCATGTAAGGGAGCATATTCACAGATTTGGAGAGTTAGGATGTGACATCTCTGGCGACCACGATTCAGCTTCCCTGGGGCGCAAAGGTGAGATGCAAGGCTGGATGGAGAACAGACCTACTGATCAGCCAGCTTCCAGCATTAAGTTTCTTTGAGAGAATGCTCCTACCTCTCTCTGGAAGGGGCTTGCCTTTTCTCTGGCCCCAAGTTTACCAGCTTTAACAAAAACACTGTGAGGCTTTTGGGTTTATTCATTTAGAATGAAATGAAAAACTGAAAGCAAGCTTCCATCTAACTGATTCTAAATCACTCGGTTTTTTTTTTTTTAAAAAGAGAGTAGAATAAGGGAAAGATGTATAACAAATAAACTATCTTGTAATTTCAAAGATTAATTATTGATTCCTTTTTATATTCAAATACACAAGATTTTCCATTAGGACATTTGTTGACTTTGACATTTTCAGAACCATTAGGTTTGTTTCTACAGCTATTTTCCAAGGGCTGATAAGGAAAAATAATAGAACTTAATTGGAAAACAAAACAGAGTTGAGCCCAGACCATCTCAGTTAATGAGCAATAGCTATTATATTGATTTTACTTTATAAATTACATTAACCCTCAATAGCAATTTACACACAGAGAGATTGCTTGTTATAAGTTATCTGATAGGACAGGCTTATACATTTAATGCATTAATCTAAGAAGGACATTCGTATCCAGGAAGTCATTGATCTGTTCACCCAAATTAATGTCAGTAAAACATTACCCATTTTGTGTACTAAACCATGCATTGAAATCTGAAACCCTGCTGCAGCTAATGATAAGAGAAAAATAAATCCTAGGTATTGGAAAATTATTGAAATTGTTTTTTCTGTTTAAGAAACATCAAACATTTTAATTAACATATCCATTCTAGAATAATTATGATTATGACCAAAAAGAGAAGAAAAGAAAAGCTATGACCAGCACTTGATAAATATGTTCAGGTCCAACAGTAAAACCATAACCAACCAATCTATCGCTAACAGCTGGAAATTTACCACGAGTGGTCCTTCTCCAAAGTCCACATAACATCCTACACATGTAATGGGAAATGTTCAGTGGACCAATTTGTAATCTTCATTATTACCCCAAAGGCATTGCTTTCGCTTCTTCTAGATTCTTCCATTTTCTTCAGAAGGCTCATGATTCAACTGCTCAGGTGTGTTTTTGAGTATTGATCATTATTATGGATGAGACAAAATAGCCAATCAACTCACCAAGAATAAGTTCCTATTCCATGATCCTCTGGACAGAACATTTTTTTTTAAGATAAAAAAGAGACCACACAGAACATTATGTTAAAAAAACATGAGCGGTTCCCATATACCCCCCTCCCCACCTACCCCCACTCCTCCCACATCAACATCCCCTTCCATTAATGAGGCACATTCATTGCATTTGGTGAATAGCTTCTGATTTTCTTGGCTATTCAAATGCTTTCCTCCTAAGTAATCGATCCAAAATGAAGCTCTCAAGACAATCTAAATAATTGACTACAGATTAAATTAAATCTTATGGGTGGTTTAAAATATGTTCAATAAATGCACACAAATGGTGATTGTGGTCACCGGTGCAGACTATAACATATGGTAACACAAGAGTATATTGGACAACTCAAGGAACACATACTGAGCACATCCTGTATGCTGGGAAATTAGGTGACAGGATCTCTTTGTCTCATTAGGGTCACAGTTATTGACCTCAAAGATCTCAAAGGAGGAGATGACCACAGCAAGTAAGTATAATACAATATGGCAAGGACTATACCAAAGGGGAAATGTTGTTAAAATTTATATTGGTCTAAGGAGTCAGGACAGTTGCAGAAAGGGAGTAACTTTTGAACTGTGTATTGAAGGATGAGTTCACCAATGAGAAAAAAAAATGGGAGAGGGCAGTTTCATCAAGGGGGAAGAGTGGACAATATAAGAGGTATGAAAAAGGCATGGTCTGTAGCTTATACAACTGCAGTGGAGAAATATGTATAAGATGATGGCTGGAGATACAGGGGTAAGCTGGGGCTAGAGTGTGAGGAAGTTTCTTGCCATTGCAAGAATCTGGTCATGATTCCCCAGGCAACGAATGTTAGGTTATGAAACAGTAGAGTTTCATAATCATGTCTAGTTTTAAAAAAATATATCAAGAAAGTTATATCAGAGAGTCCAAGAAGGAAATATTAGACGGTGGAAAGATTAGTGATAGAAAATAAAAAGCTATAATGCATATGACTGGGTGTAGAGCAGGGAAGTGGCAGCAGAGAGAACTGTGAAGGCTCAATGGTGGAGTCACCAACAACGATGGAAGAGATGGAGGGAGTATCCTAACAAAGTTGTAACACCTACTCCCCAGTTCACCAGGACAACTAACAAGGAAATGATGGACAATGACCATCCCAAGGAATAGAGTGTCTACAACTGCCAGCAACATAGTTCCATCCATCTGCCCCATGGGATCTAAACCCCTTTCAATTAGAGATGGAGTGGGCATCACCATCCCAAAATCCCCAGGATCGGGGAATGAACAATGAACTAGAATAGACTTACTGTAATTCTGCTATGGATTTATTCTTATTCTAGCGATGGAAGAACTTTTATCATTGATGTGTGGGCAGTGGCCTCTGGAGATTCTGAGGGGAGGGAGAGGGAAAAATAGGTATAATATGGGGGAATTTTCAGGACATTGGAATTGTCCTGAATGATGTTGCAATGACAGATACAGGCCATTATATAATCTTGTCATAACTTACAAAATTGTGCGGGAGAGTTTAAACTATTTATATAATCCATACATAATAGCAATGCTCCAAAACGTGTTCATCAATTGTAAGAAACGTACTACATTAATGAAGAATGTTATTAATATGGGAAAGTGTGGGAGGGGGAGGGAGTGGGGCATATGGAACCCCCTACATTTTTTATGTAACATTTATGTAATCTAAGTATCTTAAACAATAAAATTAAAAAGTATATTTTAAAAAAAGAAGAATGATTGTGAAGCTCCTTGTTTGGAAACTTAGGCGGATGCCAGCACCAATAACCAAAGTAGGGGAGGCAGGGGATAAAAATCATTTTAAGGAAAAGGCATTTTGACTTTGGGGAGGCGCCAGGATAAAGAAATTTAACTGGAATCAGGGAGTGTGGATCTGGATATAGAAGGTGCCTATACAGTATTTGGCAGCTGTGGTCATAAGAGCAGATACAATCATGCTAAAGAAAGAACTTGGTTGGAGTTCCTATTTCTTTCCCTAATACAAGGAAAGCAAGAAAGCATAGTAAAAAGCAAACTATTTTACAACTCTTGGAAACTCCTGGAGGGAATACAATTTAGTACAAGATTCTGGAAAGCAAATTTTTAAATGTCAGTAGCATCGTAGAAATTCCAGGTTCAAGAATTTATCATAAGGCATCAGTGAAAATATGATCATGAGTTCACTTCCAAACTAGGCTGTCATAAACATTTTAATAGTGAAATACCAGAAACTTTATGCATGACCACAAAAGGAATGGTTAACTATGGTAATTTTCATATCTATTACTAAAAACCATGTCTTTTAAAGGAATATTTAAAGCCAGGGGGGAAAAAATCTCATGATAAAGTGTGTGGCATGATACAGTTGACCTATTGTGCTATATCATACAAGTCTAGAAAAATTGTTAGATGGAAATATACCAAAGTGTTAACTTTTTTCAGGGTAATGGAGTTATGAATAGTTTTCATTTCCTTCTTTATATATATATATATATATACACACACATATATATATATATTTTACTTTAAGATAAGATTTTTTTTACTTTAAGATAAGATTTTTTAAAATTTTTTGTCTTTGTTTTTTTAATGTTACATTAAAAAAAAATGAGGTCCCCATATACTCCCCCACCCCCTCACCTCACTCCTCCCCCCATAACAACAACCTCCTCCATCATCGTGAGACATTCATTGCACTTGGTGAATACATCTCTGAGCACCGCTGCACCTCATCGTCAGTGGTCCACACCACAGCCCACACTCTCCCACAGTCCACCCAGTGGACCATGGGAGGACATACAATGTCCGGTAACTGTCCCCGCAGCACCACCCAGGATAACTCCAAGTCCCCAAAATGCCCCCACATCACATCTCTTCCTCCCACTCCCTAACCCCTGCAGCCACTACGGCCACTTTCTCCACACCAATGCCACATTTTCTTTGATTACTAATCACAATAGTTCATGAATAGAATATCAGTAAGTCCACTCTAATCCATACTCTATTCCCCCATCCTGTGGACCTTAGAATGGTTGTGTCCACTCCACATCTCTGTCAAGAGGGGGCTTAGATCCCACATGGATGCTGGATGCAATTGTCCTGCTTTCAGTTGTAGGCACTCTTGGCTCCCAGCTGTGGTGTTTGACCTTCTTCACCTCCATGTTAGCTGAGTGGGATAAGTCCAATAAACCAGAGTATAGGAATTGCAAGTCTGTTGAGGCTCAGGGCCTGGCTATGACATGGTCAGTCCAAAGATTCAGGTCCCCTGGGTATACATTAAACCCCAGCACCAACTACAGATCTGGTAAAAGTAACCGGAGAGGCATGTGGACAAAGATCACATCTAAGTCCAGCTCCATCACACAGAAACACAAACTCCAAAGTAGGGCCAACTGACATGGCACTGAACTCCATCTGCCATGACCATAGAACCTGTGGGTCTCTGTAACCCTCAGAAGAACCAATACCTGGGGTTGTATCTACTTTACCTTCTTTATATTTTTATATACTGTTTACAAAGTCTTCAAAAACATAACTACTCTCATGAACAGAAAAACATTCTTTAAATAAATATATAGAGATTAAGTACATATCTAGTTTCATAATAGGAGGAAGAAAAATGAAATAAATGCACTTGGAAGATAAGGGCAACCCACCAAGGTAGGTAAAAAGGAAACAGAATAAAATTAGGTAGGTAATTGTGCTGATTAAGTTCATGTGTCTGCTTGGCTAGGTTATGGTGTCCAGTTGTTTGTATTCAAGTCAGCACTAGCCTGACTGTTACTGTGAGGCTAGTTCATGGATCTAAATCATTAGTCAGTTGATTGCATCTATGACTGATTACATCTACAGTCAACACAGGAGATTGCCCTCAGTGATGAGAAGCCCTTGAAGAGAGAACAGATGATTTCAGCAGTCAGAAAGAAGAATTTCTAGCTCTACTTCAGCCAGCTGACTTCTGGGGAATTCATTGAAACCTTCATTGGCATTCCCAACTTAACTTGTGGATTGCCCTACAGAATTCAGACTTGCCAACAACCATGGTTGTGTGAGTCAATTACTATAATAAAATTACTATTATAAATCTTATAATAAATCTTATTATATATCTAGTCAGTTCTATTTCTTTGGAGGACCCTGACTGATACAGTAACCAAATGTGGGTTACTCAGATTTCTCAAATTTAAAAATGCAGATTTTGCTGTGTACAGAAAGATACCTATTCCAGTGGAACTTGACTATAAGAAACAGATAGTCTGAGCTTGCCCATATCTCTGTGGCAGTTATTTTTCATTATAATAATATACTGCCATTCTGTGATCAAAAATAAAAGAAGAAAGAAAAGATGCACAGTAAAGCATCTTTATGGGGGATAAAGCAAAAATAGTTAATACCATTGCATTCAGACTCTTGGATAAATGTAATATCTTCTCATGGTGGTTCACTGACAATGGTTGTAAGACTGGTGTATATTTACTCACTACATAGAGGCAAATTATCTCATTTGCTATTTGCTAAGTCCATTGATAATATCCCAGTACCTAAATATCATAAAATGAAATGGTCTGTGAAAATTTAGCATTAAGATTTGGACAAAGTATCAGGCCACCCCATCCCCCCACACATACACACAACCTTAAAAAATTCTGATTATTTTTATTATCTGTGGCGCCAGGCCATATTTGAAGGAAGTGAACCAATACACTGAAGGAAGTGATTTATTTTTGTTGGCAGCTTTCTTGTTTCATAGTCACATGCCCAAGGATTTTTGATAATATATCTCTTCTGTGATATTTCATGTGTAATTGCTTTCTTGGGTTTTACTGTCCCCTTCTAATACAATAAATAATTAACCATGAAATTTACACTTGTTACAAGAATTCATTGACTAGTTAAAGAGGCAAGATGAGGATACTAGGCAATTAGAGAACTATGTAAAGTAAAACTGAACAAGTATGTTGAAAAACACTTCTGTAGAAGACATACTCAATAAACATTAGTTGAATAAATGAATGTCAAAATATGTGACACAGAAAATAGGTATTATATGCAGTCAATTTTAAAGAAGAGAGGTAGAAATGTAAGAAGCCACCTTCATAGGGAAGAATTGGAAAGGCAAGAAGTCGTGCTAGATAATGAAGTTGCATTAAGCAAAGTTCAGAGCCAGGGGCGGGAAAGGTTAATGAAAAAGATTGTTCTCCCTGCACCAGGGAGTTCATACTAGAGAGTGGAAGAGATGAGCTGGAATGAGTAGTCTGTTTTAAAGATGATCTTGGCTGGAAAACTTGGACTCTTGGCTTGAGAAGCAGTATTGGGAGGCTACTGGAAGTTCTTAAACAAGGGAGTACGATGCTCAAGATAGCATTTTTTATTTTTATTTTTTTAGGTCTTTTGAATTAGAGCCAAGAGAGATGAGAGGCAGGGGGAGAATAAAAGGCCCAACCTCAATTTTAGGGATAAGAGAGGAAGAGTATGGTCTATGGTGATGTCCATATGAATATAGACAAGGAATAACACCAGGAGATATTTCAAAGGATGAATGAACAGATTTAGGAATTTATTTGTGTATAGCAAATAAAGATAAAAAAGGAAATACTTGCAGCTTTCAAGTTTGGTTTCCTGGAACAATTATGTTTCATTAAACTATTGAAGAGGTTGGAAAAGGCCTTTGCATCCTATTCATGAACTTGGGGTCCTAGTAAAGTGGAGGCACCAACATTTTACAAAATAATTTGATATTTCAGAAAAACACTCAAGTACTTATATTGGAAAATACAAGAATTTAGACTCATGCTTTCTTTCTGGTTTAATATTTTAAATTGTTGTGAATTGCATTTGGTAGGTTGGGAGGAAGGTGTCACACAATTCTTTTCCATTTTGAGGGATGCCATAGACCCTGGGAGCAAATGTGACAGGACCAACTGGGTTTGAGACGTACTGAATTTGGTATGAGAATTTGGATATCTGATTAGAACTAGTAGGCCATTGATAATGTGGTTCTGGAGTTCATTGGACTCAGGGCTGAGAATATAAGAATATTACAAATTTTCTTTGAAGAAAAGTTAATTTCACCATGTGTACAAAAATAACATTTTTCATTTTTTTATATTCCTTTTTAGTCTTCAACTACATAAATGTGCTGTGTAGTTATAATAGTTAAATATGAAATTTTGTATTCTGAGTTTTCCCTTTATAGTCTTATAAGTAGTTCTCCATAGATCTATACCATTTTCATGAAAATCATTTTTAATACCTTCATAATATTCCAAAAATTTGATGTACCACAATAAACAGTTGTTCACTTACTTGGGCTATTTCCAGTTTTTCTCCATCATAGATAAGACTGAATTAAATGTCTTCAGGCATATAGCATTTCTTTCTTTTGAATTATCTCATTTAGGATAAATTTCACAGGATACCAAATCAAATCATATAAACAATTCTATAAAATTTATTGTCATGATGCTTTTCTTTTCGTTTCCTCCTTTCCATGAAATAGTTACATGCAATTTCTAAAATTTTAAACTTTATAAAGCTACACTAGAAAGAAAAATAAAATTCCCCATGATCTCAACTCCCAAAAGTAATCACTGTCAATAGTTTGCACTTAAACTATTTTTCCTTTTAATGATCTTGTTCTGCCCCCTTAACTCCTAATTAAAGACCTTGTCATCTCAATAATTGTTGCCCCTCTGTACCCTCAATTGACATTTCACTCTCCAAATAGGACAGAAGAGAAAAGGTGGCACTGGAGTGGAGTGGGAAAAGTGGACATGGTGACTGATATGGGGAATGGGGAATGGCAGGAAGAGATGAGATGTGGAGGCGCCTTTGGGACTTAGAGTTGCCCTGGATGGTGCTTCAGGGGCAATCACCGGACATTGTAAATCCTCCCAGGACCCACTGGATGGAACATGGGAGAGTATGGGCCATGATGTGGACCATTGACCATGAGGTGCAGAGATGCCCAGAGATGTACTTACCAAATGCAATGGATGTATCATGATGATGGGAGTGAGTGTTGGTGGGGGGGGAGTGGTGGGGTGGGGGTGGTGGGGTTGAATGGGACCTCATATTTTTTTTTAATGTAATATTTTTACAAAATCAAAAAAAAAAATAAACAAATAGGACTGGCTATCTTCCTAATTCACTCCAATACCATGATTCCAACTATTCTCAGACTTGACTGGAAGAGAAAGAACCCATAGCCTTTCCCTGCCCTTCATCTCCTTCATACCTCCCAACCCCATCTTTCTCCAGCATAAATTCCAACACTCAATCACTTTAAGAATAAGAATCCCTTGCCTTAACCCTCAACATCCTTATCCCTCTCCTGGACAACCCACAGCTCTAGTTAAATACAATTGACCCGAATATGACTAGAGAAAAACACAACAAACTAACATTGAAATCATGACCAAGCTCCTGTGGTACCTTCGTGCTGCTGGACAAGTAAATCATATTACATTTCCTGGTCCATCCTCTCTCTTTGCTCCTAGATGACTACTTCATACCTTCTTCTGGATCATCATCCCTCCAACAGCTTCCCTCCCCATCTTGGACTAAGATGATAACCAAGCTTATCATTCCCTGAGAAGGGAAGTCTTACAAGCTCCCACCACCTCACCTGCACATCTGCACATCCCTCCAACAGCTTCCCTCCCCACCTTGGACTAAGATGATAATCAAGTTTATCATTCCCTGAGAAGGGAAATCTTACAAGCTCCCACCACCTCACCTGCACATCTGCACACCTACACATCTACACATCCATGCTCTTCCTTATGATGCTCCAAGACAGTTGAAATGTCCATTCCAGCAAAAGCCAACTGCTCCCCTTGAACCCATCCTTCCTCACCTACGGAATATATTGATTTAGCAAATCTCACCTTTCTCCCCAGCTCAGTAGTTTTTCTCTCTCAGTTGGATCACAAACACCCATTTATTTCTTCCAATACAATAACTTTTTTAACCTCAGTTCCCTCCTTAGCTATCAACGCCTTACTCTTCTCTTTTGTAGCTGAACTTCTCCAGCATTTTATAAATTCAATCTCCAGTTCTATCCTTTCAGTATCCTCAAGGTCACAAAAATCAGGTGAGCTAAAACTGCATTTGCCAAAGTTATCACAGTGCTAAATCCAATGGTCAATTCACCCTTCACTTTACTCCCTTTAGTAACTTTGACTGCAGTTGCTCATTCCTCCTTTTTAAAATGCTTTCTTACTATGCCTTCCCAGACACCACATTGCTAGTTTTCTTCCTAGCCTGGCCATGCTTTCTCAGTCTCTTTTACCAGGTCTGTATCTTCCCATTAACCCAATATTGGAGATGCCAAGGGCTCAGTCTTTGTATGTCTTCACTTCTCTAGCTCCACTTGCTCCCTCGGTGCTCTATCTGATAGCATGCCTTAAAAGCTAGTTCTATGCCTAAGTCCCCCAAATGCATATCCGGCCTCCAGCCAGCCACCAGGGCCTTCTTTCTGCTCCTCCACACGCCAAGCACATTTCTAGCTCAGGGTCTTTGCACAGGTCGGCCCCTCTGCTTGTAGCACTCTCCCCCCAAGATAACCATATGCCTCTTCCTTCCATCAAATGTTTGCTGAAATTGTCAACTGCTCAATGAGTTCTTCCTTGATGCCCTATTTAGTATTACATCCTCCCCCCACACCCCTTGGTACTCCCTCGCCTCCCATCCTGTTTTAATTTTTTCCATATCGTTTATTGCTTATATACATAATATTTAATTTGTTTATTTTCTATCCCTCATCCAGCTCTACTGTAATATAAGCTAAATGTGCACAGGGTTGGGTTTTTTTTAATGTTCATTGATTAATCTCCAGTGCCTTGAATAATTTCTTACATATATGATATATTTTCAATAATTATATGTTGAATGATCAAATGAATGAATAATAGAGCAGTGCATAAAGGTACCAGAATGCTCCAATTTTTTTTTTGAAGTTTATAGAGTAAAGTTTTAAAAGAGTCCTCAAAGTTTCCTAATGTGCACTTCTTTCAAAACTACTTAATAAAACTTCTATGTGTTTACTGTGTCTATTCAGGACCTACTTTTAGAAAGCAAGAAAATTGCTATATATTTGTTCGCTATGAAGTCACAACAGCAATTTAAATTAGTAAATATGTTGTGGAGACTTTTGATATTGAAATAAAAAGTGTTTCACATGCAGAATGTGTTATTATTGAAAGTTTAGAGCCCTCAGGAGGCTTTCTCAAATCTTCAATTCCCTGACTAATCTCCCTTGGGTTTATTTTTCAAAAGATGCAGAAAACTAATGCCACTTAAAAATTCATGAAAATAATGAACCAGGAAAATCTGCACTGTCCACCATGGTTGCCATTGGCCACATGTGGCTACTGGGCAATTAAATAAGTCTTGTTTGAATTGAGGTGTGCAGTCAATGCAAAATGTATGCCAAATTTTGAAGACCTGGCATGATTAAAAAAAGACTGTATTCTATTTTAATAATATTTTACTGATTACATGTTGAAAGCATCATGTTTTGGATAGTCTAGACTAAATAAACCAGTGAATAAAATTAAGTCAACTATTTCTTTTTACTTTTTTAATGTGGCTACTAGAAAAACTTAAAATTGTGTATGTGGACAGCAACAAATTGCAATGTGCGATCCAAGATTGGATCCTAGTTTAAGAAATTGCAGTTATAAAAAAATTCTTGTAACAATTAGAGGAATTTGAATATGGACTGAATACCAAATTTAAAGGAATTATTGTTAATTTTCTTAGGTGGTAGTGATAATGTAGCTATATGAGAGATTGTTCTGACTCTTAGGTCACGTGCTACAGTAGTTGGGTATGAAATATCCTAACGGCTACTTATTTTCAAATATGCAACCACATACATGTATATGGTACAATATCTGATAATTATAATATTTATGTTATATGTAAATGTTTGAAGCTATTTTAAATTAAATTTGTTGTAAATATTTTAATTTTATATGCTTATATATTTACATATATATCTATGTATATACAGGGATAAAAAATATTAATAATTATACCATCTAGTTAGAATCTAAATTGTTTTTCACTGTCCCATTCTTTCAACATTTCTATAAGTTATAAATGTTCCACAACAAAAAAACCTAGGGAAAAGTTTCTGCCCTCCCCCCCAAAACTATTTTGCTATCACCAAATGACACAATTGCGCCACAGTAGCAACCACTTGGAAGGGAGCCAGTATAAAACACTTGAGTTCTGGAAGGCAGACTGTGAATGACTATGTTTAAATAATGTATAAATTCCATACAAGCTTATGGACTAATTTTTCTCTAAATATACTTAAATCCCCTAACATTCTTGAGTTGTTTTCTTTGTTTGAAGTAGCAATCCTTTGAGGTATACCCTAAATCAAAGACAGTATTTTACCTAGAAATTGCCACCTCTCCCTTTGAAAGTATGGACGATTTCTTACTTTCTGTGGATGGTAACCCTTAGCCCACACTTCAATACCAAGGTACACATATTTTGAACCACACCCATAGGCCCTACCTGTGGTAATCTTTTTTTGGTTTGACTGACAGCTCCAATTTTCACATTCATGCCTTCCTCTACAGAGGTTAATCTAAGAGTTAGTCTTAAATTCCCTGTGGGTTTCTTGGGGAAAGTTATTAGAATGGCATGCAAAGGAAAAAAAAAAAGACTGTACAGTAGTACAGAAGGCTATTAACACTGTTTGACAGATTTAAAGATTGAGTAATACTGGTTGTGAAACAAAAGTAGATTTTTGGCAACATGTTTATTTGGAAGCAAAGATACTATGGCATTAGCACATGACTTCAATCAGAGAAATATTCTCAACACCACTGCAAAACACAAAATGGCAAAAGAACATTAGATTCATGCAAGATCCTTGTTTAAATTTCCTCAAGAGCAAGCAGATATTTGATGTTGTTCTTTTACAAGAAGAGATTATCATGTTTCAAAGAATATGTCTTTGTGATGTCACAGGCATCAATTGAATATCCTAGACAGCTCCAGCACTGGGTCCTGATGAGATCATCCTGGAAGTCACATCAAAAACAAGGCGGTAGGAGCAGATGCAGCTCAGTGGTTGCATGCCTGCTTCACATGTATGAGGTCCCAGTTTCAATCCCTGGTACCTCCTAAAACAAAACAAAACAAAAACAATGGGATAAGATACAGTGCCCTAAAGAAAGTTAATTGCAACCAGAATGCTTGCTGAGTAGTAAAGCCAATATGTAAGCTACAGCCTCAATGTATAATGCCAACATTTTGCCAAAATTTTCCACAACTCTTCTCCATCCTGAATTCTCCAGCTCAGAAGACCCTTCCCAGAGAAGATTTCCTTCCCCACATCCACCGAGGAAGGTCTAGCACTCCATTGATCATATCTTCATGGTGTTTTCTCTCTCCTGCTCATTGAGTCTATTCTTTCCACCCACCAAGATTTCCCTGACAGGGAGCTGGACTTTGAAGTCTTCAGTTCTCAGTATAGCTCCTGGCTCATAGTAGGTTGCATTAGTTAGGGTTCTTTAAAAAAACAACCAACAAGAGATACTGTAACTATTATGAGATTTTTATAAGAATTGCCTCATGTGTCTGTGGGGATGGGCAAGTCCAAATTCCATAGGGCAGCCTGCAAGTTGGGAACTCCAATGAAGATTTTTGATGAATTACCCAGGAGAAGCTGGCCAGCTGAAATAGAGATAGAAATTCTCTCTTCTGATTGATGAAATCATCACTTCCTTTTTACAAAGCCTTCAACTGATTGGATGAGACATCTCCCATTGCTGAAGGCAATCCCCTCAGTTGACTGTAGTTGTAATCAGCCATAGCTGCAATCAACTTACTGATGATTTAAGTCCACAAAATATCCTCACAGGAACAATCAAGCCAGTATTTTCCTGACCAAACAACTGAGCACCATTACCTGTCCAAGTTGACACATGAACTTATCCACCACATAAATGCTCAACAGATGTTTAGATGAGTGATTTTTTAATATTTTTAAAAAACCAAAACCCACAGTAATAGACACATATATACACCTCTCTATATAAACTGGAACAAAAGTTTCAGAAAAAGTATTCAATCTTACTATATAATATGTGGATATCTTCTAATGTTCTCTATTTTGATTTTTACACATATTGGTCAAGACTACTAAATTGATTTCAAATCTATTAATGAGTCACTAAAGAGTCATTGAACTTTTAAAATATAGAAGTTATCTACCTGCTAATGGTCAATTAATTGGCTTCTTTAGGATTGGTGCAATGGAAAAATAGCCTTTATCAAAGACCTTCACCCTAGGTTTCCTTGCGGTCTGTTTCATTTATTGCTAGTCTAATACATATCTAAGGAAGAACCACCACCATGCATTTTCCATCAACTTCTCACCACCATCGCCCACTAAGAAGCAATGTTTTGTTTCTCCTGCTCTGTTCTCTATAGTTAACCAAGATTTGGGCCCTGGTACTTGCTTGGCGAATTCCCTCTGCCCTCAGTCCTTGGGCCCATCCTGAAGTAGAAAGTGGACAGAAACCTTATATCACCACTCAGTGGATTTGGGATCCAAGACCAGGCAACCCATCCTCCATCTGGGCTGGCACATTTTCCTCCTCCTTCCGTACCCAGGGGCTCATGAGCTCCAACTGTCCACGTTGTCCAACCCAGTGCTTGTCTGACCATCCTGCCAAGATTCTCTGTTCTTCTGTAGACCTAGGGTCCTCCTCTGCTGCTGTCCTGCTTTGCAAATACTCAGTGAGTCATCATTTGGCTGGTGTAGAAGACAAGACTATCCTTGCAGTGTCTTACTTGTGGTGGCCCTGCCTGCTGGTTAGGATGTGGAATCCTGATGCTGCCTGACACCTGGTCTAACGTCCAATCCCACAGCTTCCTGGGATCCTCAGCAGCCATGCTCCACCCCATCTGGTCCCTTTGGGTCATGCCAAACTGTGCTTTCCCTGCTGTGTCCTTGGCTCACAATGACTTGGAGAGCCAGACTCCCTGACCTGCTCTTGCCCCATCCAGTCACAAGAGTGTGAGTCCCCAATTTCTGCTTCCTCTCCATTGATTTTGGGTTGTGTGGTCTCGGTCCCAGTCCCAGTCCCAGCCCCCACAAGAATGCCCCACACAGCAGAAAAAGCTAGGCTGTGTTCACATGTCCCCTGTGCCCCTTTCCAGTGTTTTGTCTAAAGTGGATTTAGTAAGGAAATAAAACTAAAATTTATGGAGCATCTCTTGTTCATTGCTGTGCTCTTATGATTGACATGCCCACAATAATCTTCTAAGGAAAATACTTTCCCACTTTGCAAATGAAGAAATTTCCCAATGTATCAAGGGTGGAGTTGTAATGAACGTAAGACACTGCCTCCAGCACCTGTGACTTCACTGAGTGACAGCTACATCCTTTACAAATTTAGGGTGTATTTCCCCCCAAAACACACATCAAAATTCCATCCTGGAAAATTGCATAGGGATCAGGTTTCTATGTCTCTCCCATTCAATCCATCGAACTTTATGATCTAGCCTTTAATAAGAAAAGGAACAGTGTGACTTTTTTCTACTTTTTTTTCTTTTTTTTTTCTTATGTGAGTAGTTTCTGAGTAGCTTATATAATGTAGCATATAGAATCAAAGATTTGGTAAAATCTGGTTGATGGCAATGGGTTCTGAGTATAGGAATGAGCTCCTACATATGTTATGAAATGACTCCTTGCATTTTAAGAGAATTTTCCAGAAGGCAACCTTTAAACAGAAGGTTTACCCAACACATTTACAATACAATTCAATTCCCAAAAATCTAATTTCCAACAACTCTCCAGGGACATATCTATTTTGTAGAGCAGGGCAGATCCATGATTATATAATTATTTTCATCATGCTATCTCACATCTTTACCAATAATGATAGAGGCATATTATGCATCTTGGATGTGAGAAACAGATCCTGCAGGCAGAGGGGCTGGCCCACAAGCCAGCTTGAAGTGCACAGGTCTCTTCTACCAAGCTCCACCAATACCGCTGCTTTTTCCTGCCAGGAGGGTGACCGTGTAGAGAGCCCTTCTGCACACTGCTTCTCATTATACAAGGAATTCAGAGAAGTCACAGGCTTGAGCTCCGAAGGAATCTTGGAAATGATCCCTCCTGCCCATACAGAGGATAATGGTCCGACCTCCCAAGTCTACTTCAAACTCCTCTCCCCATCTCTGAACCCCACCCACCAACACTTCCTCACTCAGTCCAGCCAATGGAGAGCCCACAGGGAACCTAAGTTTTTATCTACTTGTTGTGACATCCCGCACCACCCACCACTTCAGAAGAATGAGTTCTCTCTCCAATCAACAGGAGTCGTGTACCCCTCTGCCTTCTTGTTTCTAATGTGTCCATTTGGAATGACCCTTCTCTGCCTGGCAGGTAGCCTCTTCGTCTTGGAGGGTCAGACCAGCCCTCCAAGGGCTGTGTCTTGAAGACACTGCTGACCCCTGTTGTCATTGGTCAACTTGGTGTGAGGGGGGGGCCGGGCCTGAGTGTTTATGATGTTTACCCAGATAAAAAGGGAAGGAAAGGGTGTTGGCGGTGGGGCGTTTGTATCAACCTCAGGAAGGCTTCATCAAGCTGCACATCTCTCTCCTCCTCCCATTCTCCTTCTGAGATTTTGCTGCCCCTGCCCCTTCCGTCCTTATAGGAATGGCTTCTATCATGAAAGTGTTGCTGGTAAATGAAGGCAGAACACAGGAGATGACTCTGCCAATGGGACCATGAGACTGCAGGGTGCCGAGGACAGTGGAATGGGTGATGGGTAAGGCAGCACTTGTGAATTTCCAATTTTCCCCTAGGGACATGCTTATGTCAATAACAACACTGGGTATTAACCATGGAGCATTCTAAGTGAGTGTTAGCATGGAGAAGTCAGACATGGGTCATGGGCTAATGGGATATACATCCTGCTGCCACCTGCTCTCTATGCCACCTGGAGCAACTGACTTAAGTCTCTTCACTTGAGTGTCTTCATCCATAAAGTAGTGCCTACAGTATAAGGTTGTTTGGAGGATTCAATTAATTAATAGCACAAAGTGCTGAAAACAATGGTACGTTAAGGTTGCTCAGGAAATGTTTACTATTTTTTCCTTCCTTATATGTCAGTTGAAACAGCTGAGGCTCGGAGGAGTTAAGCTGTCTGCCCAAGATTGCACAGCTAAGAAGAGGAAGAGTGTGGATTGGAGCAGGCATGCGTGGCTCCTAGCCATGGTCTCAGAGAACTTTCCTCTGTCTTCTCCCTTTTGGTCCTCTCCGCCGCCCAGCACTGCAGCCAGAACTGGAGCCACGTCGGAGCTGCAGGCGCCTGCGACCAGGGTGGAGACACATGACTCAAGCTCAAGATTCCAGCACCCACCCACCTCCCACCATAGAAAGGAATTTAAATTAGAGCTCGAGATGAAAGGTGGAAAAGACCGACTAGAATGGGAGTGATGGTTTTTCCTCACACCAGAACTTAGCTGTGTGTAAATATCTCCTTTAAAGATGGAGGCTGCAGGGGAGCATCAGTGTGTGGCTGGAGGAGAGCCTGCTCAGATGTACCAGGAAAGAAACCTGCCACCGTGGCCATCTAGCCGTCGGAGCAGACGGCTTCCCTGCTGGCTTTAGAACGGGGCAGCCATGCCCCCTCCTAAGTGCTGCTTGGGGGAAAATCTGGATGGCACACCCAGGGAAGGATGTCACAGGTCACAAGCCAAGTCCAGAAGGGCCTTCCATCTCTGCCACTCCCATCCCACGTTTTGCAAAACGCACAGCTCTGAGAGTGGAAGCAATTTGTCCAAGGTTGTACAACTAAGCTGAGTTCAGAAACCAGCTCTCCAGCCTCTTGCACTCCATCATGATTCTATCATGAGCCCCAAAAGCCCCTAGGCCTTTGGGAGGCTAGCTGTACACAACTCAGTCCTGACCCAGTCCCAGGAGGTGAGTGAGGGACCCATACAACGATTGTTATTTTACTTACTCTGCATTTCACTTGCTCAAGATGGAGAAAGGAAAACAGAGGACATTCAGCAATCTCACAGGTCATGACATGAGTAGCAGCTTCCTCCTTAAAAACATAGCAATGAGTTTGAATAGGAAGGGTGCTTGCCAGGGACTAAGGGCACCTGAAATCTGGGCTCAGAGTGACCCGATTACCAGCCATACACTCTGGAAAAAGGAATTTAGCCTCTCTGGAGCTCAGTTTCCTTGTCTGTGAAATGAAGAGTTAGACAAGTCATCTCGGGCTAAACATTTTTAGCCTTTCATTTGTAGAAATGCAGAGTTCTGCCGGTGCAAAAGGTGTTTAGAAAGAAAGAGAATGGTTTCAAATGCCCTTCTCTTACTTAGAAAGCAAAATGGCCTGCAGCATTTGATTCCTGCAGAGTAGACTATAATCCAAGTTACTGCTGCTATTATGAAATTTTATATCTTCAAACTAGGGTTCACAGTCCCCCAAGTATTACTACTATTCCTTCAGCGCAATCTTTCCTAGTGTAAACTCCTGCATGAATTCATATTGGCAAAAACTTCATGGTTACTTATTAACACAATAAGATCTGAGCACAGATTCAGGTTAAGGAGAATGTTTTGAAAAACCCAGGAAATTGTGCCCTGAAGGGGCCTTTTTCCCACAGCAAGGGGCTCCAGTCTCCAGAGACTTCCCACCCAGAGACTTCACACCCAGAGACTTCCCACCCTACTGCCGCCATCTTGTCCTCCTCTACAATGGGGTCAGGTCATTAATTGATTTATTTTCTTCAAGTTTGAATCCCTCATCCAGGCCAGCAAAGGACTTCTGATTTTGATGCACGAAAAAAGTTATGATTTTTCTCTTCTAATTTGCAGTCAATATACACTAGAGCTGGAGAGATGCCAGCTCATTTCATGGAATCCAGAGAATCCACGTTTCCTGCCTGGGAAATCATGAATCTTAGTGTACTGATCTTTCCCTGTCCACAGATGCTCCAGTTAGTACATTTTCCAATACAGCTTTAAAGAAGTCATCTATTTTTTTCAATTGGGAAAAGGAATCTTGAATAGACTTGGGACAAAGAAGGAGAAGACTGAGCTATATCCAGCAGATGATGAATTTGGAGAAATCTACTTTGGAAACTCATTTGGCTTAAGATGACTTTAGCCATGAGTTTCTGGCACAAGTGAAACTGGACTTTAAAACTTCACCTGCCCTCCTGGCCCAGACATGGACCATGCACAACAATTGCCAGAGCCTGAAGGGGCAAAGTGGAAGAGACTTGGAATCTTATGGAACGTGAGAGAGTCTGGGCTATGATGTGGACCATTGACTATGGGGTGCAGTGATGCTCAGAGATGAACTTACCAGGTGCAATGGATGTGTCATGATGATGGGAGAGAGTGTTGCTGTGGGGGGAGTGGGAGGCAGGGGCAGTGGGGTTCAATGGGACCTCATATTTTTTTAATGTAATTAAAAAAATAATAATAAATAAATAATTTAAAAAAAAAAAGGAGAAGGTAAGTTCAGAAGGAGAACAGAAGAAACTAGGAAAAGCAACAGGAATGTGGGGTCCTGCCTGTCTCTATGATGGCTCCTTGCTCTCTTCCCCAGACCTAAAAATATAAGGCACCCTGTGTGCCTTTTCTTGTATTGTTTGTTGCCCCTTGAAATTGTAATTAACTAATACAGAGCCTGTTCTCACATTTGGTAATTCGTATCTTACCACGATGACGGAAGTGGATTGAGAATTTTCCTTGGCTGGTGGAGATGATAAGAAACTGGAGAATGTGAAGCTTCTCAGCATGTAGGGACATCAGGGGCTGGGTGGAAAGCAGAGGGGGTGGGTGCCCAGACAGGGGGCAGCCAGTAGGGAGTAGATGCCTCAGGGCAGAAGGAGGATGCCTATGGGTGAACAGGGTTTTGAACTGGCTGTCAGATGCAGAGGGAGCATTCTTCCTTCCTTTTCCCAAAACCCAGAATTTGGGTTAGAAGTATCCATTTAAAAGGAAATTACATTCCAAGGTCACCCAACCAGACAGACTGTGCCACTAGGGCGTGGGCCAGTCAGGGTTGCATAGGTGGATGGTCTGGTCTGCACCTAGACACCTCTGGCCCCACCTTCCACTTGGGTCCCAGAGCCAGGTGCACGAGCATCCACTGCCACCACAGTTATACTCAGGGAGGGATCCAGAGGCTGCTCTGGGCAAGAGCACCCCAACCCAGAAGCCACCCTCCTTCCTGCCCCCCCCCACAGCCCCCAGGCATGCCCTAGTCTCCACCACCAGCCCGTGGCCACCCTCACCACCAGGAAGTCCTGCGCTGGTCCCAGGGCATCACCAGTTCTGTGCAAACCCCTTTAGGATGCCTCCCAGCAGTTTTCTTCTGGTCTCGGTTCTCAGACACAAGTCCCTGAGGAGGGTGTCTGCAAGTATTTATGGTGAGCGAATGATGACAGGAGCCAGCATCTCAGACATTGCCCATCCTTCCAGCTGCCCGCGGTGCCCTCTATCCTTCAGCATCTCCCTGCTTTCCAATTCGATACTCGCACAGATCCAAGCCCTTCTTTGTTTCCGCTGGAGGTCCTGCTCCAAGCTCACTGCCTTTCAGAACTCTCAGGCCAGGAATGCTTTCCTAGAGGTCGGTTTCCTCTTGAGCCCCACAGGACTTTGCAGCACCCTCTCCTTTCTTACTAGGTGGGCCCTTCTGGTTTCACCAGAGGAAGTGAACAGACAGACACCTGCCTCTAGGAGAGTAACAGGAAAGCCCTTCGGAGTCTCCTGACCTGGGCAGGTGCCTGCCCACATGACCTGCACACCAGGCACCCCCCGCCGGACCCCACTGTGCAGCTTGCACACATTTGACCAAGGGGCACGCGGCATCCATGTGCCCCTGCGTGACAGTGGGTGCAAGGAGCCTCAGCTCAGGGCTGTTGGCACAGTTGGATCACTTTTTTAAAATAGCAAATCAATTTTATTGATACATAATAAAGCATAAACCCATCCAAAGTGTACAATCAGTGGTATTTGATATAATCATATAGTTCTGCATTCATCACTTCAATAATTATTAAAGCATTTTCATTCTTTCAATAATAATAATGAAAATAATAATAAAACAGACAAACAAAAAAACTTATCACCTCTCAATCTCTCTATGCTTACCCTGCCGTACACAGCTGCTATTCTGTTTCTCTCTAATTTATTTGTATTTATATTTCATAAAAACAGTCTTATATATGCAATATTACACATATTCGTATTTCACCTGAAGTTTCACTATGTTATACAGTCCCATGTCACATTTCTTAGCTTTCCTTCTAGTAATATAAATATCCTTAGACTTTCCCTTTCAACCACAGTTAACATCTCTGTTAGTTAGAAACACTATGATGTCCTTTCTCCATTTCCACTAATTTCTAATGATTGACAAACAACCTTTTTACCAAATCTGCACAGATTGAACTTCACTTTTCCATTCTTTACCTGCATTCTATTTTCTTTTAACATGTATTCTGATAATTGACTCCATGAGTTTATACAATATATTTAATTCATAATAGCAGATTCATACAATATTTGTCCTTTTGTGTCTGGCTTACCTCACTCAACATAATGTTCTCCAGGTTCATCCATGTTGTCATATGCTGCATGACTTCATTTCTTCTTACAGGTGCATGATATGTCTTCGTGTTTATACTCCACAATTTGTCTATCCATTCATCAGTCGATGGACACCTGGGTTGTTTCCAACTTTTGGCAATTGTAACAATGCTATGAACATCAGTGTGCAGATGTCTGCTCATGTCACTGCTCTCTCTTCTGGGTGTATACCCCACAGTGGTATAACTCTTTATTTCTGTGGAGTCAGCGGTGATATCCCCTCTCTCATTTCTGATTTTATTTATTTGCATCTTCTCATTTTTTTCTTAATTAATCTAGCTAAGGGATTTTCAATTTTATTAATCTTCCCAAAAAATACCTTTTGGTTTTATTAACTCTATTTGGGTTTTTTTACTCTCAATTTCATTTAATTCTCCTCTAACCCTTGTTATTAATATTTCTTTCCTTTTGCTTGCTTTGGGATCATTTTCCTGCTCTTTTTTCTGTTTCCTCCAGATGTGCAGTTAATATTTTGATTTTAGCTCTTTCTTCTTGTTTTAATGTAGGCATTTAGGGCTATAAGTTTCACTCTGCCTTTGCTGGTTCCCATATGTTTTGATATGTTGCTTTCTCATTTTATTTTGCTTCAAGATATTTACTGATTTCTCTTGCAATTTCTACCTTGACCCACCGATTATTTGAGTGTGTGTTAACTTGCATGTATCTGTGGAATTTCCAGTTCTCTGCCCTTTATTGATTTCCAGCTTCATTCCATTGTGATCGGCGATAGTGTTGTGTGTAATTTCAGGCTTTCTGACTTCATTGAGATTTGTCCCAACACCTAACATGTGGTCTATCCTGGACAATGATCTATGAGCACTCGAGAAGAATGTACACCTGCTGTTTTTGCATGCAGTGTTCTGTATGTATCTGGAATAAAGCATTATTCACGATCTCTGTTTCTTTAGTGATCCTCTGTCGAGATGTTCTGTCTATTGCTGGGAGTGGTGTGTTGAAGTCCCCACTATGACGGTAGAGGCATCAATTTCAGTTGCTCTCAGTGTAATCCACAGAGCTATGCATTCATCACACAGTCAATTTTAGAACATTTTCATTGCCCCAACCATAAAAAATAAAAAATGAAAAAATCTTTACCCCTTCACCTTCCCTATTATTGAACTGTAGCATTGGTATAGTGCTTTTGTTAAAATTAAAGAAATTACCTTTTTACTGTTAACTGTAGTCAATAATTTGCATTACTTGTCTGTTTCCTATATACCACCCTATTAATAACATTTTGTAATAACGACATCATTTGTCATTCTTATATTTGTACTATTAACCACAAGCTTATCCATAGCAATGTTCACTATGTTATACAGTCCCATGTTTTATTCTCTAGCTTTCCTTCTAGTGACATATACTACTCTACACTTGCTCTTTCAGCCACAATCACTTGTACAATCCAGCACTGTTAATTACCCGCACAATAATGTGCTTCCATCTCCTCTATCCATTTTCAAATATTTACTAACCTCATTGTGAATTCTGAACAAATTAGGCATCAGCTCCCCTATCTTTACTCTCATTCTAGTTCCCAGTAACCTACAGTCTAGATATTAAGTCCATGAGTTTGCTTATTCTATTTAGTTCATATTAGTGAGAACATATAATATTTGTCCTTTTGTGCCTGGCTTACTCCACCCACATAATGTCCGCAAGATTCATCCATGCTGTAGCATGTTTCAGGACCTCATTTCTTCTTACTGCTGAATAATATTCCATTGTATGAGTATACCACATTATCTTTATGCATTCCTCGGTTGAGGAACACTTAGATTGTTTCCATCTTTCGGCAATTGTGAATAATGCTGCTATGAACATTAATGTGCATACATCTGTTTTTGCACTGCTTACATTTCTTCTCAGTATATACCTAGAAGCTGGATTGATGGATCATATGGCAGTTCTATACTTAACTTCCTGAGGAACTGCCAAACTATCTTCTACAGCGGTCCATATTATTTTAGAGCAAGTTAATTAAGTTCTACAACAGTCCCTATTTTGCTGGAATTACTGTTAATTTGTTTACTAACTTGAGGAAAATTACTTATACTAATGAGTCTTCCCATTAACATTTATTTTGGGTCTTTGTATTCTTAACCAATGATAATCAATTTTCTTCTACAGAGGTGTTGCTCTTCATTTTCTGGGTACACTATATTTTTGATGGGATCATGAGTAGGATTTTCTCCTGTTAGCTTTTTAAATTTTCTGATTGGTATTGGTAATATATGGGGATTTTGTTGTTTTTGAATCCTGATCTTTTACTCAGCAAGTTTGGTAAACTATCTTATCAAACATTGTCATATTTCTTCCTTTCCAGTTGGTATAACTCTTGTTTCTTTTTCTTGTCTTACACACACTGGCTAAGTCCATGAAATATCCTTGTATTAAATTAGCCCAGGCTTGCCTGACCAAACAACTGGGCAGGATTACCTGGCTGAGTCGACACATTAACCTAACCATTACACCTTCTATATGGGTCTTATTTTTCAAGGTTTTTTTTAAATATTCTGAGCCTGTTCAAAGCAACAGATTTTCCTGCTGTTGATCGTATATAATGTTATTTTTACTCTATTTCAATGATTTCTGTTATTGTTATGAATGCTTTCCTTCTGGTTTTTCTTTGGATTTGTTTGGATTTGATCTTTCCCTAGTTTCTGGAATAAGAATATTAGTTTGTGATTTATTTTTCTAAATTTCCTTTAAGAGTATAATTATTCTTTTAAGTATTGCCTTAGCTGTATATCACAATATAGTATAGCCACTGTGGATCAGTTCTAAATGTTTTAAATTACATTATAGTGGTTTTTGTTTATCCTTCCATTATTTGTTTTTGTCTTAAGTTACATATAAATTGCTTAAACTGCACTCATTTTAACTGTACAGTTTTATGGATTTTTATTTCTGTTTATAACTATATAACAATTTCCCGATCAGATGTAAAACCTTTGCAGAACTTCATAAGTTTTCCTCATACCTCTTCCTAGTTCATACCCACCACCTCCTCCCCCACACCAAGGAAACACCAATTCCAACTTCTATTAAAAAGTATTAATGTTGCCTATTACTGTGCATTTCCATATAAATTTGAGATTCTGCTTATCAATATATATATTTTTCTTAGCAAATTTTGTCTTTTTTTAAAGATACATAGATCACACAAAACATTACATTAAAAAATATAATAGATTCCCATATTCCCCACTCCCCCACTTCACTCCTCCCACATCAACAACTTCTTTCATCATTGTGGCACATTCATTGCATTTGGTGAATACATTTTGCAGCACTACTACACCAATATAAACTATAATCAATATAATCAATATATTTTTAAAACAGCTGGAAATTTGACTGGAGACTGTATTGACTCTATAGGTCAAATTGAGGAAAACTGACATCTTAAGATTATTGAGGTTTCTACAACAAACACAGTATATTTCATCATTTATGTAGATCTTGTTTAATTTCTTTCAGCAATGCTTTGTATTTCTCAGTTTAGCAGTTTTGCACATCCTTTCTTAGATTTATTCCTAGATATTTGATGTTTTTGAAGCTATTACAAATTGTGTAGTTTTAGTTTTATTTGTCTACTGTTTGTTACTAGAATATAGAAGTATGCTTGGGTTTTATATATTGACATTGTTTCCTGTAACCTTACTAAATTCATACTAGACCAGTAGCTTTTGTAAATTCCTTATGAGTCTCCATATACACAATTTTCTTTCCTGTCAAATGACAGTTTTAGCTCTTCCTTTCCAAACTTTTTCTTTTAAATATTTTCCTGCCTTATTAAACTGGACTAAGAACTCCAGGACAATGCTGAATAAAAATGATGATGTTGGACATATTTGCCTTTTCCAGATCTCAAGGAGAAAGAATTTAATGTGCATTAAGTATGGTGGTAGGAGTAGAAGTATTCTTTTTTTATTTTTATTTTTTTATTTTTTTTATTGACTTTGTAATAATATTACACTGAAAATATATATATATATGAGGTCCCATTCAACCCCACCACCCCCACCCCATCTCTCCCCCCCCCCCCCCCCCCCCCAGCAACACTCATTCCCATCATCATGACACATCCATTGCATTTGGTTAGTACATCTTTGGGCACCTCTGCACCTCATGGTCAATGGTCAACTTCATGGCCCATACTCTCCCCCATTCCATCCAGTGGGCCCTGTGAGGATTTACAATGTCTGGTGATTGCCCCTGAAGCACCATCCAGGGCAGCTCCATGTCCCAAAGACGCCTCCACCTCTCATCTCTTCCTGCCTTTCCCCATACCCATCAGCCACCATGTCCACTTTTCCCAATCCAATGCCACCTTTTCTATGTGGACATTGGATTGGTTGTGTCCATTGCACCTCTATGTCAAGAGGAGGCTCAGATTCCACATGGATGCTGGATGCAATCCTCCCACTTTCAGTTGTAATCACTCTAGAAGTATTCTTAATCCTCTAGTTTGCCATGAGTGTGTATAAGAACAAGTTTTTCATTCTATCAAGTGTTTTTCTCTACATACATTGAGATTATCATATTTTTCCCCTTTATTCTTAGTGTCTTGAATTACATTAATAGATTTTTTAAAAATATTAAGCTAAACTTACATTCTTTAATCCAACTTGATCATGTTGTATTACAGTTTTAAAAATATATTGTTGGATTTGATTCTAGATTGACAGTTCTACTTTTCTTTAAAACATTTTAAAGATGTCATTCCATTGTGACTGAGAACTCACCTGTCATTTAGGTCATTGTTTCTATGTATGAAATGTGTATTTTTCTCTAGTTGTTTTAAAATTTTCTCTTTATATTACATTTTCTGAATTTGGCTATTTTATGTGCTCAGGTGTGATTTTCTTGTATTTATCATTCTGGCATTCAAAAAGCTTTTCAGACCTAAGAAAGTTAATGATTTTAATAAACTTAGGAAAATGTCAGCCATTATTTTTTCAATTACTGCTCCCCCATACACACTCACACACCATCACCACCTCTGTCTTGGGAATCCATTACATATATTTCAGACTACATGATAGGTCTCTGATATCACTGAAACTCAGTTCATTTTTCAAAATCTTTTTTCTCTTTGCTCCTCAGATGAGATCATTTGAATTGATTTGTCTTTTTTTTTTTTTTAATTAGCCATTTCTTCTGCTCTCTCCAATGTGTTGCTAAGAGATTCAGTAATTTCAATTTCAGATATTGTACTTTTTAGTTCTGGAATTTCCTTTTTTTTTAATTTCTCTTTTTCTGCATCAAGTCCTTGAACATATTTATACTAACTGTTCCAAAGTTCTTTCCTGGAATCTATTTATATTATCTGCTTCTTTTTTGTTGTTGTTGCTTAAAGCTCACATCTTCCTGCCTTTTCCCCCCTATTTTATTATATATATGTGTGTGTGTGTGTGTGCTATTCTTTACAACCTCCTAACAACTAGCAAAGTACTATTCACAACCAGTAAATACTTTTTATGCTAAATAAGAATGTAGTATGGCCATTCCATTCTATAGAGGAAGGGAAGATTGCTGTTCTCACATCTGTCTCCTAGGGAGCTGCTAGGGAAGCTACTGACTGAGAGTTCACTGAGCCATGCTCTCTTATCCTAGGTCTAGGATGAAATCCAGAGTGACAATCTCTAGCTTTGCATCTAACCTGGTCCAAACTCCAGGCAATTGCTGTTGAGTATAAGTGGAGAAAGGTAAAAATTAGTAGGGCCTCATATAATTCTGCAAGAACACAGTGGGCCATAGAATTTTCCCAGAATATCCCTTGCAAACCTTTTAATTTTCTGCCTTGAAAATACCCTCTTATTTGCTATACTTTACAACTAATCATCCCTTTTAATGGATTCTATGAATGGTTTAAAATACATGTTCTCCATGACCTTCCTATGAGTGACATTAGAAGAAACAATTACTAAATACCTGAAATTTTTCCGTTGGGATTTGTGCCCTTAAAGCAGCTGATAACATTTAAATAGCTTCATTACAGTGAAATTTTGGTTCATGGTCATGCATTTTAAAAAGTTCCAGCCAGAGGCCTTTAAAGTAATTCTGTAACTACACAACGGCCCTCTACTCTATAAGTTACAAAAATTTCTTTTGTACAAGAATTGTTCCATGTTTACAAAATCACTCTTCTCCACAACAACATAAAAATAAGTCAATATGTTTAGAATTTTTATTCTTTTCTTATCAATTTCTAGTATTTTTCTACTTAGAAAGAGCTTAAGGATGATTTTTATTCATTAAACACTTCCCACCTTGTCCTTGTAAGATAACCCAACGTGGCCATCCCCTTAGTAAATAGAAGAGATTTTTTTCCAAAACAAGCTGGGGAAGGAGCTCCAGTTAGAATACAGAAACGTTTGCTTTTCTGACTTACAGATAGTGCTAGCTCTCATTAGGCATAAAATCTGGCAAGAGAGCAAATTGTGATCGCTGAAGATTTGTGACCCTACAAGCTCCTTTCCTTTGAGAGTCCTTAGAGTGGTTCTGAGAAACAAGAAAGATGCTTAACGCAAGAAGTATTGAGTCTTCTGGGTCTTGTTATGTAAACAGCCTGTTTCAGGATAGTAAATCCTACCCAAATAGCCTAAAAGAGCAACATACAGAATAGCTAGTTTTATTTTGTCTTCCAAAGTCATCATAGAGAAAATGTATATTTTTGATGTGAGCAAGTGCTCTTCAATGAGGCAAGAAAGGTCTTGAGAGAAATCCATCACTGGAAGAGGAAGAGAAGACGGTATCGGCAGAACCCAACTTTCTCTTTTGATTTTTCAGCTCATCTAAGAACCCTTACCACCACCCTGATCCTTGACCCACACATGGACTTAAACATTTCTATTTTGGATTAATCTGCATTTCTCAAATGACATTTAATAAACAGTAAATGATTTAAGAAGAGAAGAAAAAAACTTGAAAAAGTAGTGTCTTTAACCATATTAATAATTGCCTTAAGCACAAAGAAATTGGGGTTCAGCAACACTCTCAACTTTTGTTATAGTTATGCTTAAAACATCATCTTGAAAGCCTCTTTCCCTGGATTCCTCTCCCCCAGTATTTTGAGTACTCTCTTGCTTCTCAGATACTAGAGAACTGGTCTACCTGAATTTTGAACTCCATATAAGGATAAATGGATAAATTCTGACGTTGCAAAACAGAACTTTTCTCATGTCTGAGACAGGAACCAACTTCAAACTCATTTCCAATTTCTTTTCTGGGAAAAACTTTATATGCACCTATTTGCCCACAGTGGTGAACTCAGTGAAGAGCATGGCTCTTTGCAGCTCAGGTCATCAGCTCTGTCTCCTTGCTGGCTATCTCAGATGACTCATCAAGGTGATCCTCACTAAGTATGTATGTATGTACATGCACACAGATTGCATTTACATATATACGATACATACACACATAACACACATATGTACACATGCACAAGCATGCACACATGTACATACAGCATATAAACACAAGTGCACACACACCATATGTATAAACACAATGCACATATATATAAAACACATGTATACCTGTGCACATGTGCACACCAAACACAACACATACACACACATACACATACAACACACACAAGCACAAGTGTATACCCAACACATGCACACACATAAAATATATGTGTACTTATAAGATGCATGCATATGCAGGTAAACACATACAACACCCATATGTACATACATGCACACACACACTTACATACCCACATGCAGATTTGTAAGAAAATGTAAATTATATAAATTAT